>NC_056736.1:756209928-756294928 GCF_019279795.1 Protopterus annectens
CAGCACTGAATACACATAACTGGAATGTACATGTATATATAGCTCTACCTGCAGGTATGTGGAATGTACATGTATATTTCGCTACACATACACATATGTGGAATGCATATGTATACATAGCACTGCATACATGTAAGTAGAATGTGCACATATACATAGCACAGACTACACATAAGTGGAATGCACATGTATACATAGCTCTACATACATGTATGTGGAATGCAGCTACATACATAGCAGTGAATACACTTAAGTAGAATGTACATGTATATTTCGCTAGACATATATTTAAGTGGAACATACATGTATACTTAGTTATACATACATGTAAGAGGAAAGTACATGTATACATAGTGCTACATGCATTTAAGTGAAATGTACACGTATATTTAGCTATACATATATTTTGGAATGTACATGTATACAGCTATACATATATACATGCAAGTGGCATGTATATGTATACATAGCATTGTATACATGTAAGTGGAATATATGTATACATATCTGTACATACATGGAAGTGGAATGTGCATGTATATTTAGCTATGCATATATGTAAGTGGAATATACATGTATACATAGCTATACATACATATAATTGGAATATACATGTATACATAGCTCTATGTATATGTAAGTGTAATGCACCTGTATATTTAGCACTGCATACATGTAAGTGGGTAATTATATTTATTCTTTTTTCTCAAATATTTCCTAGACTCACACATAGTTGCTAACTTCTAATTACACCTCTGCCCTTAGCAGCATAATTCTTTTTTGATTTCAGATAACCACCCTACTCCTCCTGTCTAGCATCACAGTATTTCACACAGATGTGAATCCCACTACTATCCATTTCAGTATTTCACACAGATGTGAATCCCACTCCCATCCATTTGGTTATTATTTACTGTAGTAATATAACATTAATACAGGAATAGATGTTTATGTTCTTATTTACTATAGATGTTTATATTGTCAGTTGTCACTATACCCATCATACTGTCAGATACACAGTGGTCTTGTGTGCACCAATCTCAACACAAATGCAAACTAAGTATGTACCAGTGTTCCAGTCACTGTCACATGATCTGTATGTGGATTACTGCGTTCATTGTAATTTACATGCTTTTTATGGCACATTAAAAAGTATGTATTACTTGTTACTTTTATGTATAGCTTAGATCTGACAACAGTGAAAGCAGTCTTGTTTTGTTTTTATTTAATAAACTGTGGGTTAAACAAGCAATACCACCTTGAATTCTGTTTTATTGTTTTTAATAAGAATGCAAGGTGATCTTTAACATGGCTCTTACATTAGTATTTATGACAACAGTTTATTTGAGGATGTCATGTGCTGTTATCTTTCCTGTACAACGGCTTTTCTCTTTTTTGGTTTGTTTTTCTTAAGGAAGTGTTTACTACCTTTAAGGCTGGAAAGGTACATTACCTCAGTACTAGGTTTTTTGGTCTGACATCGCTATACATTCATGCAAGTGGAATGTACATGTATACATTGCACTGAATACACATAAGTGGAATGTACATTTATTTTATTTATTTACTTAACATTTCTTTACCAGGAAAGTCTGACTGGGACAGAGCCTATTTTCAGCGGAGACCTGGGTAGAAGTTCTACAGACACATGTCTTTGGAATGTGGGAGGAAGCCAGAGTACCAAGAGGAAACCCACACGGAGGACATGCAGACTCTGCACAGAAGGCACCCCAGCCGAGAATGGAACCAGAGAACCTCTTGCTGTGAGGTGACAATGTTAACCGCTGCACCCATTTTCCTTTCTGGATTTTTTAATTACTACTTGTTGAAATTATGTTGGGATTTTGAACTTTAAATTAGTAATTAATTTGTTCTTTGCTTTTTGGATAAACCTTTTGGTGCTGTTTTGACAAATTAAATGGTTCCTGTTGAAGCACATACTTTTTTTTTTGGGGGGGGGGGGGTCCACTGTGGCACATGTCCAGTGGCTGTCCTTGTTGTACCCTTGTGGCTCATTTGATCTTCCAGAGGAAAGGATCCTATGGTCTGTTTGCTCCTGTTTGGAGGTCTAATTCACCTATTTTTTTCTCCTGTAGCTAAGAGTCAGGTGTTATGGAGAGGGTCAAGTTTACTGGTTCTATGGAAGTACCTACATCATCCTTCCTAATTCCTCCCAGTAGACAGCAAGGAGACCCACAATGGCTGGCAGGATGGGGAATTATGTAAGTGATCCTACTCAGATCAGCCCTGCGGCAGCAGCACATATAGCACTTTAGAAAATGAGGCTGCCCGAGCCTCCTCCATAAGCGACTTCCTGTGCACTATTATGCGTGGCTCCTCCATAAGCGACTTCTTGTGCACTGTTACATGTGGCTCCTCCATAAGCGACTTCCTGTGCACTGTTACACGTGGCTCCTCCATAAGCGACTTCCTGTGCTCTTTTATGGGTGGCTCCTCCATAAGCAGCTTCCTGTGTGCTGTTACACGTGGCTCCTCCATAAGTGACTTTTTGTGCGCTGTTACACATGGATCCTCCATAAGCGACTTCCTGTGCACTGTTACATGTGGCTCCTCCGTAAGCAACTTCCTGTGTGCTGTTACATGTGGCTCCTCCATAAGCGACTTCCTGTGCACTGTTACCTTTGGCTAATGTTGATATTAGGTCTCTGCCCACCCTAGGATATGTAATGTGATATCGGCCACTCAGGCTATCCTTTCTTACACAGCACTTTGTACACCTATGCCTCTAAGTGAGCATGGGTCATGTGGTTGTAGTTAGGGCTTCATAGCTTCATTCCTCTGTACCACAGTTATTTCAATCTACTCCACTCCGTTAATTTCAAGAATTATGTCCCATTTTTAGATCTTTTATGGCCTCTGTTCAGTGGAGGTGGTTTGAGATATGGCTTTATTCCCATTTTGTAGTTGGTGGAATATTAGAAGCAATGACTGCATAGTGTATGCTGGGATACTAGCTACTGTAGTCTTATTAATATTTCAGGTCGGACATTTAGAGTTCCTGTAGGTATTGCACTAATGAATGCTATATCTATACTTTACTTGTTTTTATTTATTTCAGCAAATACTACATATCAATAACATATTTTTTTCTGTCCTGCATTATTTAATTGTGGGCTATTTCACATTACCATATTTGAGACTTTTTTGTACATTGCTTAATTTCCAAGCTGGCAGATAAATTTGACCTGACTCCTTCTACTTTTCCTAACATATTATGGTGCAGGAAGACTACTCCGAGACCACAAACTAATGCCTCTCTACCAACAACTTAGTCTTATCAACTGATGTTCAGTATACTTTATTAAAGACCCTACGTCAGCATTAGCATTCTTTGTTGACATTCTCTCCGTAACTTAAGACTCCCTTTTCCCATCTAAGTATAGACATCTTAGAGGGCAAACTAGCCCCTGGGTGACTCAACACATTAAGAAACCTATGAAAGAAAGTGGCAATCTGTGATTCCTATGGAAACAAAACCATCAGATAACAGCCTTCACAAAACCTTTTTTAACTTAAAAAATAGGCTAGAATAGCAACTAACACTGCTATATCCACTTTCCACCATGAAAAAAAATCAGCTTGTAGGTATAGCTTATCCTGACCAATTCTGGAAAGAGATGAAACACATCACTGCATATTAAGAATAATAACTGCCACTCTGATAATAAAGATGTCAAAAACCAAGACTTTAAATCCTTCATTCTAACTTCTATCCTGGACATCATTAGTACATTTAAAAATAAGAATAGCAAACCTAACATTAAAAACTCTCATAACTGAAAAAGCAACCAGACTCAAACTTCACTCTGCCATTTACATCTTGCATGTAACAAGAAACTGTTTAATTCTCGAGATAGGTTTCATTCTACCTGCCTTAAGAGCACACAAACAAATTAACTAAGGGAACCATTAGGAAACTCAAAGCTGAGTATAAACTTAAATTGCCACTAAAACAAAAAACAAAAACAAAAAAAAAACCTGAACAATTTTCTTTCACTTGTCAGACAATTAAGAACTAACTCCACTCAGACTTCATTCCATAACTCTCAACTGTACAGATTTTCACAGAATGTCCAGATTTTTGCCTTTTTGGTTGTTTTTCATAAAATAGTGTTTTTCTAGCATATCACTGGAAAGTCATTGAAGATTTAAGTCAGAAAATAATGACAGACATTTGAGTTTCAGGCATCATACCCTTCAGAAAATTCATGTTAATGCAAAATCTGTTATTCTATCTACTTGTAACAGCAATATTTAAAAATGGCCCCTATTTGGGACCTTTGTCCTCCATTATTAATGTTTTTTTCCAGATTTCTTACTCAAAGAGGTTGAAAGATATGATATGGACTTTAAAAATCTTGGAACCTCATCAATTTAGTTTTGTCAAAGCAAGGTTCTGCTTCTTTAGCTTCATTAATGACTTTGAAAAAGTCAACTTAGCAGTAGATAGAGATTATGCTGTGCATGCAGCATATATAGACTTGGTCAATTCCTTTGACACTATTCTCCATGCAGCCATTATTGACAGACTTATAAATCTGAATATAAAACCTTGTATTGTGCGATGCATAAGCTAACTGGTTGTTTGACAGAACCCATGCAGTTAGAGTAGCAGGTGCCACTTCTGAAAGCAAAACGGTTACTAGTGGTGTACCATAGGACTAAGTTTTGGGCCCTCTCCTACTTGACATAAATTTCTCAGACCATCAGCCCAGCACTTCTAGCCTATGGTTAACTAACTTTGCAGATAACTGAAAATTAGGTGCTGTTATTCAGTCTTCACTGACTCACAGTTGCCCAAACATGCCCTAGGCCATTTTAACAATCGGTGCAAGGAAATTGTATCAAATTAAATGCAAACAAGATGCAGCAATAGTGCATTCTGGTAAGCAACACAGTTTCACTCACAGTACAGGAGATGCACCGCTCCCATCAGACACTGCTGTAAGTAATCTGGGTACTTTTGTTGATAATCCCTCATCATTTGGCCATCATGTCTCCACAATAGTTCAGAAAGCCTTTTATCTGGCCCATTTAATTTCCAAATCTCCACTAGATCA
Organism: Protopterus annectens; assembly: GCF_019279795.1. Classification (NCBI taxonomy): domain Eukaryota; kingdom Metazoa; phylum Chordata; order Ceratodontiformes; family Protopteridae; genus Protopterus; species Protopterus annectens. The sequence goes on from NC_056736.1 coordinate 756,215,010, forward strand.
AAATAAGTCTTAATTCCTCTTTACTCATATCTTATCAGACCCACTATTAAATAAAACAAACCTCTTGGCAGAAATTTATCTAAACATATCACACAACTTAAGAGACCTCAGAGATTCATTACTAAAAGATCAGTGGCATCAAAAATCGTAGTTATCAGGAGAGACTGGCAGCCCTTTCTCCATTCTCAGTCTCTTGCAGACTCCTCTGTGGAGATCTATGTCCAGCCTTTCATGCCATGAAATATACAACCCTATTGATCTCCTATTCCATCACAGAACTAGTGGTACATCAAATGCTTGGTTAAAAGAACTAAACCTGAATTGAGCCAATAAATAAGACATATGGGCATAGCAGATTCATATCCCAACATATCCCTCAACTCTGGAACAAATGTCCACTATTTGTCAAGCAGAGTTGCACCCTTGCCACCTTGAAATTTAACATAGATAATTGGATTGGCAGCCTGAAATTCTCTGGAAGCCTCAAATTCTCTCACAGCCTAGCTTGTCTTGCCATCCTTAAGGCTACAGGGAAAATTTGAATAGGATTTTTTTGGCTAGGCTTGAAAGAGTCTGTAGACTGATTGCTTAGTACTTACCTATGAGCCCAATTTGCAGCTCCTTTCCACTTTAGAGAAATGAAAGTAAAAGAAACCAAGAACTTACTGATTGACCTAAAACAATCCTCTTCTAAACTTAACAAAATGTATCCTATTTTTCTAGGAAAATCTGCAAAATATACTGCTTAACCTCTTAACTATATATACAACTTATCCCTTACTACAGGAATGCTACCCCTATCCTAAATCATTCAGTTATAAAACCTCTTCCTAAGATACCCACAGTCCCATAATGACTGATACCCCATCTCTACTCTATGCCCCTTAAATAATCTTTGAAATGTTGCTTTACAAATGGCTGTAAACAGCTGTGGTCTACCATCTGACTAGCAACATGGATTCCTTAATACATTTAGCACTTGTTTGTTTGTTTGTTTGTTTTTCGGCTTTTCCTGGTTAGGGGTCACCACAGCAGAACTCCAGTCCGCTAATGATTGGCAGTAGATTTTCACGAACACCGAGGTGCCAGCTCGACATTCAACCTTCAATAAAGGCAGGCCCATTTACGCATGTCTTTCGAACACCCACCCAACCACGGGGAGGACATGCAGACTCCCCACAGAAGGCACTCCCTGCACTCCAGCCGAGAATCGAACGGGAGCACCTCTTGCTGTGAGGCAACAACGCTACCGCTGCACAACCGCGGATGTTACATTTAGCACTAACACTGCATTACTCATTGCTACATGAATGATGTCCTTGTGACTGCTGGTGAATATGCAGACATAACTAAAGCCTTTGAAACAGTTAACCACAACCTTTGGTTTAACAAACTTTCTAAGTTTAACTTTGGAACCATTACTATAAAATGGTTCAAAAGCTACTTAAAGAACAGGACATTCCAAGTACATTCAAACAATCAAATATTTTTAATTGGGACATCCATCACGGCTCTGTACTAGGCTCTCTTCTATTGTCGTTATTCATTAATGACCTCCCAGATGATCTTTCCTCCTTAAATATGGTTCAATACAGAGGTGAGATCCTCCTTTTCCAATCATATAAATCCTCTCATGCTTTATGATCACAGGATTCCTTCAACAAACTCTGCCTTTGGCCTAATACCAATAAACTGTTAACTAACCTTAAAAAAACCTTGGCCTTCTTCTTCGTACCCTCCATTCCGTCTAAAACACAAAAAGTTTTCAAGCCACAGTAAACAAACTTTGCAGGCTCACCCTACTGGCATGCAATTATAGTCGTCGCTGTTTTCTTCTACAGAAAATTAACTGGCTCCCAGTACCAGAAGAAAGACACTTCCTTACAAGACACATGGGATACTAGCGTGCACATGGACAGCACACACCATGCATGCACACACACATATGCACATGGCCACACACACACACACACACACACACACACACACACACACACACACACACACACACATATTCAAAGTTCTACATGAAGGATACTGCCCCCTCTAAAAAGACTCCTTCCCATCAGAGAACCAAACTATTCTGTTAGAAATTGTCAGCCTGATTACATTTTGCTGCATAGACCATCGTTTAAAACATCTTACGGTGAAAGGGCCTTTTCAAGATTTGGACCAGCCTTATGGAACAGTCTCCCCCCTGATCTTAGCTGTAAAAAAACTTTATCAATATTTAAAACAATACTTCCTAGGCATCTTCAGAGTGACACAGCTTGCAAATCTTTTATTAATGATGGCTAGAAATGTTATCTTCTCCTCACTGACTGTATAATTGTAACTTAGTACAGAACATTGTTACTGCTCTTTTACTTTTATTGCTGAAATAACCACAACCTTTCTCTGCTGTATGAATTGTATAACATTAGTTCACTGTAAGACTGTATGTGATAGAAAGGTGAATATATATGTTCTAATTTCTAACTGTGTGTGTTACCATTTCTGGCCAGGTTGTAGTTGAAAGGGGTCTTCGGCCAGTCTACTTACCTGGTTAACAAACCGAAAAAAAAAGAATAAATAAATAAATAAGGAGTGAGCCTGAGAGGTACTGTATAACATGAATGCTTTCTTATACACTGTTGTTTTTTGTTTTTCAAACCTGTAGTGGTAAAGTGGCAAAGATCCTTGTTCTGTGCAGGGTGGGGGGATTATGATCCTAGTTGAACATTGTTTTGGTTTCCAGAGCCGGAAACATTGGTATCAGGTTAATATTTACCTTTTGTACTGCTGTGCCTTTAATCTTGACTCTGCAAACAGAATTCCCTAAGATGGCAAAGGACAAAGTATAAACATCACAGAACATGTTCTGCTATGAAGGTCAGACCTCCCCACAGGAAGGAATAGCTTTGCAGGTGCAGGCATCAGCATTTTCAAGCAGTCACTATTCACCTTTGCAAGCAGAAGTTATAATGCTCAACAGAAAATAAAACCTTCAGTGTTAGTCTGATATACAGAAGAGATGAAGGATTCTACCAGTTGCAACATCGTTTGCTTTATAGTACATGATTGTGTATAATAGACTCCTTGTTTACTTATGCTAAGGTACACAGAAGTTGTAACTTTAGAACTTTGGACTCTTTCTATGACCTTTTTTTTATTGTACAGATAAACTTTCTACAACACTATTGCTTTGTCTGCAACTGTTTTTTATTGTACCCAATTTTAAACAAAGTGAACTTTAAACATACACTGAGATAGTACAAAGTATCCAGATGAGCCTGGCCCCTAGCATTATGTCAACAGCTATGCTACAAACACTGTCACTCTGTTCTATTCCCTATGTTTTAATTGCTTTTTCATTTTTACTATTTCCATTTCTGCAGCTAAAGTTAAAAAGTTGCAAAAAAGCAAACACATTCAGAGTGTTAAATTTCTGAGGCAGGTTGGTATTACTGACACTACAAATAACTCCCTTGTTGATTTTGCAAGTATTTGTTTTTTTGTTAAAGTCCTGTACTAGAAAATTATCTTATTATATAGCTATCAGGAAAGGTAGAGCTATTAAAGGCAGTGTACACAGCAAGTACAGTGGGAATTCTTATTAAAAGGTGACACATTCTGAGAAAAGGACAGACCTATGTAAATAAAAACATATCAGTAATAAAGTGTTGTGTCTAATGAAGCGAAGGTTTACTATAGACATCATCCTGCAGTGAAACAGATACCAGATGCCAGTTTTATTAGTCACAATGCTGATTTATTCATGGCAGTAAGAAGATCTGTAGCTCACACTTGCCTCCAGTAAACAGTCAACAATTGCTTGATTGGAAATATAACTAAATGGCTTACACACTTGTTTAAACAATTAAAACTTGCAAGACAAAAAAAAAAAAAAAAAAAAAAAGCAACAAAGAAGTAGAAGGAGGCGGCTGGAATCAGACTGTCTATATTGTTTATGACAAGCATGCATGTGACAGCTATCGCCGTGGGGAATCTGAAAACCGAGTTACATAGCCCTACATCCTACCTTCTGTCATAATGCATGTTTCTCAAAATGCCCGATGCACTTGGTACCAATGTTCCTACGTCATGAGTTCACAGTCTCAGTGGGTCCTGTTCAAGCCACAGAAAGGTCCTTCAGCCTCTATGTCACAGATACCAAAAACAGTACTTTGAGCATCTACCTACAATACGCATAACATGGCATTAAACAGAACGAGATAGATACCTCTCCAAACAAACACACAAACATTCACACACACACACACACACACACACACACACACACACACACACACACACACACACACGCACACACACACACACACACACACACACACACACACACACACACACACACACACACACACACACACACACACACACACACAGTCATGCACATGTATGCATGGTACCCACAGATACAGACAAACACAGAGACACACATGCACACATACATATGCAAAGAAAGACAGACAGACAAGCACACATGTGCACATGCGGATACTCACACATGTGCACATGGACAGAGCTATACACATGCATGCACACACACATATGCACATGGCCACACACACACACACACACACACACACACACACACACACACACACACACACACACACACACACACACACACACACAAACATGGATTTGACTTATTAAATCTTTGTTTTAGTGATGATTCATTACCAAATACACATACTCATTCAGTTTTTCTTGATACATTTTCATATTTGCCTGGGCATGTCCAGGAAAGGCTGATCTCATGAGTCAAAAAATGCTGCAGTACTGCTTATACAACAATACCTGTCCTTCTCTGTGATGGGGACTCCATACATGGACAGAGGTATGTCCTTCAATAAAAAAACAAGAAAAATGACAAATGTTCTAAGATTTCAGCAAAAACAAAAAAAAAGTATTTTCTAAGTTGCATGAAAAACTTATTTTATTTCTGTATCATCATATTATGTGAAACAACAGAAGCAACTCAAATGTTACAAGACTGAGCTTTTATTTTAGCAATAAATAAAAGTCAGACTGTTATAGTCTTTGTGGTATGTATTATGCAAAATCTCTCATTTCATTAAAAATGTCCCAGTTTGGATATTTTAAAATGTGGTGACCCTAACTACAACCGAACATCAGACTACCTAGAGATAGAGTGACTGAGGACAAAAAGCAAGTGTTCAGTGTTCTACACAGAGCAGTGAAGCTCCCATCTCTACAGCAATGTTTATAATGATTTGCAAGTTAGGACCAATCTCCTTCACCCCAGTTCACAGAACCTAACTGAGTTACACCATCTTTGGAAAGTCAGGTTTCTGAATAAATTACAGGCTGTGTTCCTCTGCCACCCATAAACCCCTACACACATCCCAGTGACCATATACTAATATAACTGAGACACACCTCCGAGTGACCCTAGACTGCTGTACCCATCACACACCTCCTAACAACCCTACACTACTGTACCTAATGCACACCTCTAGTAACCCTGTGCTACTGAACTCGCTACATCTTTCCAAGTGACACTAGGTTACAGTACTCACTGCACATCTCCTAGTGACCCTAGGCTACTGTACCCACTGCACACCTCTCAGTGACCCAATACTGCACCCACTAAACATCTCCAAATGACCTGACAATACTGTGCCCACTGCACACCTCTAAGGGACCCTAGGCTACTGTACCCATTGCGTACCTTCCAATGACCCAACAATACTCTACCCACTACACACCTCCCAGTGACCTGACAATACTGTACCCACTGCACATTTCACAGTGACCTGACAATTCTGCACCCACTACACACCTTGCAGTAACCTGACAATACTTTACCCACTACACACCTGTAAGGGACCCTAGGCTACTGCACCTTGTGTACACACCTCCAGTGACCCTGTGTTACTGAAGTCACTACACACCTCTGAGTGACACTAGGCTACAATACCCACTGCACATCTCCCAGTGATCTGACAATACTGTATCCACTACACACCTCCCAGTGACCCGACAATACTCTACTCATTGCACACCTCCTAGTGACCTGACAATACTGTATCCACTACACACCTCCCAGAGACCTGACAATACTATACCCACTGCACACCTCTAAGGGATCCTAGGCTACAGTACCCACTGCACACCTCCCATTGATCCAATAGTGTACCCACTACACACCTCCGAGTGACCCAACAATACTGTACCCACTGCATTCCTCCCAGTGACCTGGCAATACTGTATCCACTACACACATCCTAGTGATGGGACAATACTTTACCCACTGCACACCTCACAGTGACCCGACAATGCTGTACCCACTGCACACCTCCCAGTGACCCAATACTGTACCCACTACATGCCTCCAAGTGACCCAACAATACTGTACCCTCTACACACCTCCTTGTAACCATACACTAATATAACAGCTACACACTTCCAAGTGACTCTAGGCCACTGTACCAAGTACGTATCTTCTAGTGACCCTAGGCTACTTTACTCACTGAACACCTCCCAGTCACCCGGCAATGCTGTACCCACTGCACACTTCCCAGTGACCCGACAATATCATACCTACTACATACCTCCCAGTGACCCGAAACTACTGTACCCACTGCACTCCTCTCAGGGACCCTAGGCTACTGTATCCATCACACACCTCCTAACAACCCTAGACTACTGTACCTAGTGTACACCTCCAGTGACCCTGTGCTACTGAACTTGCTACACACCTCCGAGTGACACTAGGCTACAGTACCTACTGCCATACCTCTCAACCTGAAATCATAAAAAATCTGGACAAAGGCACATGAAAAATAGGTACAAATCTGTATGCTGATTAACATGAAATTTGCATACATTATTATGTAACCCTGTCCACTCTGGTGGGATTGTGGGATACCAACTTTTAAATGCAAATCAAAGACAGAATATTACAGACAAAATAAAAAAATAGTGTTTTATTTAAATGTATCAAACTTTGAACTTGTGCAAACTGCAAAACTAAAATACAATTTTCTTTTATAAAAATAAAATTAACTGCTTCAGCCTTCTACAGCCAGAAAATAAAAGAGCTGGATTTAAACAGAGGAAATCATCAGATAGGTAGATTTACAGACTGAGCACTTTTTGGCAAATGCAGTCAGTTCCTTCAAAGCTGAAAAGTGTAGCGATTAAGAATTCAAATAACTATAATAATATATGGAGTTAGCTATCATTAGGAATACATTCAATATAATTTCTATAAAGATCATCATTATGAAACAATATTTTCTATGGAAAATATTTAAGCAATCTATTGCAGAACTATCCATAAAAAACATTACCTATGAAACAATTACATTGAGGCTCCTGAACTAACATTGCCTTTAGCTGTTTTTTTTTAAAATGATCATCTACAAATAAAGTGCCTGTTACCCTTGAAGAATAAATTGCCTATGTTACATTAAAAAAATGATAAGCTAGTAATATTGCAATAGAGAATGGATGGCAAACTGATAGGTTCTGCCAAAGAGGACATTCTCAGGACTGCAGCATCCACCCCCTTTAAAAGTGCAACACAGTACAGCATCAGCAATCCATCTAGATAATGTGAGAGTAGAACCCACAGCCTTCTGCATCAAAAGCAAGTATATTACCTGTTGTGCTACTAACAACACAAACAGACTTGGCATAAGCAGCACTAACATTTTCTCCCCTTGAAGAACTATGCAGCACAAGAAATCTGGAAAAAGTCAAAATTTATTGGGGGGAGGGACAAAGGCCCAAAACCAGGGACACATTTTAAACAGTGCTTATATAATCTTAGGAAGAGGCTAGAATAAAATGTTTTGTGTTACCATGCGTTTCCTGAAAGATAGGAAGACTGAAACTTAAATGGCTATACTTATGTAATGAATTCAGTTCTCACTGGTTTGCCACAAATTTTAAGAGGAACAGACCAAGAGTATGAGCCAAACATTCCAGACAGTTGAGAACTTAACCACCTAGCTCCCTGAATCACAAGTGGTGGTCTGGGTAGAGAATTTAGGCTTCTGCTCCCTGTACTTAAGGTACAGGGTTTGAGTCTAGGTAACCAGTCTAGGTATTCAAAGACATGCATCTGGAACATTTCTCCCTGGGCCTCCACTGAAAATTGGCTACGTTCCAAGTCGGACTTTCCCGGTAAACAAATGTTAAATAAAAATAAAATAAACCCTAACCACCAGTTATACCTAAAACACACACACACATATTACTACTAGCTACGGAAAATGAAATACACTTGCAGTGAGAGAAAAATGAAATGCACACTTGTCTAATAAAATCAGTCTCAATGCAATGAAACTACTAGCTACAGAAACCAGCACATAAGACAAAATGAAATACACTTGTATAGAGGCAGTGGAAATCCACTAATAATACAGCAATAAAAATTAATCAATGCAGCATTTCTCCAGCTAAATACTTCAATGAAACATAAACTCTAGTATGGAGCACATAAGACTGGTATAACCAAACCCCCTGCCGCTTTTGCCTTACCTGGAGGAGCCAGTGCATATTGCAGAGTGGTAAAGTTAAACATTAAGCAGTAACCAATGGCAGTTGAATTCTGACATCATTGCACCTACACCAGGAAATCATCCGTCCGAAAAAAAAAAAAAAACTCCTTGAGAAATTTGAAAATTAAAGGGGGCACTTGGGAATTCGTGGCACCCCAATATTTTGCCCTCAAAACTGCCATTTACCAGGAATTAGGTACAGTTGAGAGGTATGCCCACCGCACACCTCCTAGTGACCCTAGGCTACTGTACCTACTGCACAACTCTCAGTGACCAGACTATACTGAACTCACTACACACCTCCCACTGACCCGACAATACTGTACCCACTGCACACCTCTAAGGCACACTAGGCTACTGTACCCACTGCATACCTCCATGTGACCTGACAATACTCTACCCACTACACACTTCCCAGTGACCCGACAATACTGTACCCACTACACCTCTAAGGGACCCTAGGCTACTGTACACACTGAATACCTCCCAGTGACCTGACAATACTGTACCCACTGCACACCTCCCAGTGACCTGACAATACTGTACCAACTACACACCTCTTAGTAATCTTACACTAATATAACAGCTACATACCTCCAAGTGACTCTAGGCTACTGTACCCAGTACGCACCTCCTAGTGACCCTAGGCTACTTTACCCAGTGAATACCTCTCAGTGACATGACAATGCTGTACCCACTGCACACGTTCCAGTGACCCAAAACTACTGTACCCACTGCACGCCTCTCAGGGACCCTAGGCTACTGTACCCACCACACACCTCCCAGTGACCCTACACTATTGTACCACTGCCCACCTCTCAGTGACCCTGCACTACTGTACCCACCACTCACCTCCCAGTGATTCTATGCTATTGTACCCATTGAACACATCCCGGTGACCCGACACTATTGTACCCACTGCACACTTCCCAGTGACCTGACACTGTTGTACCCACTGCACACTTCCCAGTGACCTGATAATACCATACCTACTACACACCTCCCAGTGACCTGAAACTACTGTATCCACCACACACCTCCCAGTGACCCTATGCTACTGTACCCACCACACATCTTCCAGTGACCCTACACTAATGTACCCACTGCCCACCTCCCAGTGAACCTGCACTGCTGTACTGACCACACATCTCCCAATGACCCGGCACTATTGTACCCACTGCCCATCTCCCAGTGACCCTAAGCTAGTTGACACATTCCTATTGTACACTAATCAGTGTCCGTATTTTTCTAAACCATGTCCAGCAGGGGGCATTTGCCTGTGGCTCTAAGGTTCTCTCAGTAATAGCTGTGGATGCAGTATCTGCCCACCTGTATTTTATGTTATACTGAACTGTGATAATCTATGACCTGCAGCATACTGTATGAAGTATGGACTTGTCAATGGACGAATCATATCAGCACTTTGTTTTCTTTCTTTTTGATGTCCTATACAGTCAGCAACACAGTGGTCCCAGCCATCTTCCTGTGCTGTTTGGTTATTTAATGTCTCTTCTTGCCTACCATGTATTGCTACTAATGATTTTAATGATGTTTTGTAGCTCAGTTGCTTAAATCCTGACCATTACTCAGATTTAAGTTATATTGTCTTTGAAACTTTCTTCCAAAGTTTGGAATGTCAGCACTATTAAACATGCTTACATTGTCTACAACAGACACACACACACACACACACACACACACACACACACAGAAAAATGACTCCTCTAGCCCTTCTGAAATATTTTTGTAATCATTAAAGTTACTGGCAGGAACTGAACATTTTTCTGTGGTAGGTTCCCTTCGATTTTAAACATATTAATTTTAGTTATTAGTTTGGTAAGGTCTCGAGGTAGGAGCAGCTCTTTTTACTGATACTGGTAATTTGAATAAAAGGCACATTTATTTTGTTACAACCTTTAATATACCAAGCAGTAAGATTAAAGATATTTTGGATGACTTTTGTCCAATGTAATTTAAGGTTACCATATTGGCCAAGGCTATTTTAAATAGGCCTTTTATTTTGTATAAGAAGGGGCATAGTATAGGTGACTTAGTGGTTCATAGTTGATTTAGATCACTGGATGTTAGGATTAGTAGGTTACCCTTTCTAGGAAAGGGACATTTCCTTGTGGTACTTGCTCAGTTTGCCCCTATATTATTAATCCTGTTCCTAAATTTAATGGATATAATTTCTGCCCTAATCAAAGCTTCTCTTGTAAAACTGCTAGTGTTATTTATATTCTTAAGTGCCCATGTGATAAATTTTATGTGGGGGAGAGCCAGAGAATGTTTAGGGTACGACTTTAGGAGCATAATAGAGATATAAAGTATACTTGTTGAGATAGGCCCTAGCTCTTCATTTTGAAAAATATCAGTGCAAAGATTTTAAATTCCTTCAAGGTTGTGTTTTACAACATATTATTGTGGGTGCAGGAGAATTAACTGTTTTAAAGCACAAGTTACTGCATACAGAAGCAGTATTTATGTTAAAGTATGAAACGATGGCCCCTAAAGGGTTAAATACAGATTTTAATGGGAAGTATCTGATTAACTGATTTTATTTGACTGTGTCAATTGTTTCCATGTTAAGTGTATTTAAAGGGTTGTTTAAATTCTGTATGTACTCCTGGAAGGCATTTGCTGAGGTGCTAGAGAAGAATAAACTTTTTATTGTTCTTATAAACTTCTCTTCTGTAGCTGTTTTGTGGTTTTTGCTTTCTTTTTAGTGGAACCGACACTCATACCTCACAACCTCTTAGTGCAAGAAATCTGGACAAAGGCTGACATAATGGGGGGGACAAAGGCCAGAAAATTGGGACATATTTTAAATATTGTTCTTATAAACTTGGAAAGTTGCTAGAGTAACAGGATTTGTGCTAGTATGGATTTTCTGAAGGATACAAAGTCTGAAACTCAAATGCATGTCATTATTTAGTGACTTTAATCCTTAGATCATGCCAGTAGTTTGTCAAAAAAAACACAATTTTTATGATGAACAGACCAAACATATGAGGCAAAAATCTAGACATTCTGCGAAAATCTGCACAGTTGAGAGGTACGAGAGTTCAATGTTTTGTGATTCACTCTTATGAGTCATTCAGTGTTTTGTGATTCTCATAGTTTTGTGATATCATTGGTAATTCTGTCTTTAGAGTTTTTAGCCTTTAATAATATAATATTATACATATATATATATATATATATATATATATATATATATATAGTTACTATCATAATCTTGAAGTGGATTTGGTTGAATCCACTTTGCAGGAAGTCCGGAGGTCGAATATTGACAATGTCTATATTGTTGAAGTAAAAATCTCGCCCCTATCTCGACCCATGTTAATTCTTGTTCCTAGATCAAATTTGGGATGTAATTTGACAATATTGGAATTCAGCATTGACTTTTTGTGAACATGGGTCAATGATACAATCGTTCAACTGAGTCCACTTTAAGATTATGATAGTAAACATATATATATATATATATATATATATATATATATATATATATATATATATAAATAAACACTTTATAATCTCGAAATACTGAAATGTCAAATTTCAGTATCTTGAGACTATAAAGTTGAAGTTTTGAAATAGCAAAAGTGCATAATCATGAATTTGAATATCTCAAATTCGCGGTTATGGCTTTATGCTATGTAATGTCTGGGGTTGTATGTGGATGGTGTGCAGTACCATGTGTAGATTTAGGTGTAATGTCAGGTAAGTGAGTGTTTTGTAATGGTTTTGGATGGGAGTTTGAGTACATGTGAGTGTTCTGATATATGTGAAGTGCATGTGTGTGTGTGTGTGTGAGTGTGTGTGTGTGTGTGTGTGTGTGTGTGTGTGTGTGTGTGGGACTGTAGAATGTGTGTGTAAGTTTGCTTTTGGCTTCTGTCTGTGCGATCTCAGAATTAGTATATATAAGTGGGGGGTGTGGGTGGCGCAGCCCCCCACATGGGGGATGCAGGGGAGCTTTCCCTCCTGCTTATTTGTGATGTAGGTTTTGGATGTGTGTTGTTTTGTTTGGTTTTTTTGTAGTGTGTGTGTGAGTGTGTGTGTGTGTGTGTGTGTGTGTGTGTGTGTGTGTGTGTGTGTGTGTGTGTGTGTGTGTGTGTGTGTTGTGGTATATGTGTGGTCTAGTGTTTGCTGTGTTTTTGGTGTTTTAAATTTCACGGTTTTGAGCTTTTCATGTTGTGTGGATTCAATTTCATGGTCTCGAAAAACTGAAATTCGAGATTTCAGTCTTTCGAGATTATGAAGTGAATCCGTACATATATATATATATATATATATATATATATATATATATATATATATATATATACCAAAACCCTCAAATGCTAACTTTGTGAATGTTCACATGTTAAAATCGACATTTGCAATGTTGATAGGTGAATCCCCCTGCTACAAACATAATCTTGGAAAATGCAAACTCTAAAACACTGTTTTTCCAAGGAGGGAAAACACCCTTGCATCCCCTCCCCTGCTAATTATATGTACTAGCTATGAAACTGTGCAATCTCTGGGGCAAGGGCATATTCCCCAAACCTGGGCATTGTCGATCTCACACACGTATCAACCATCTGTTTTGTTGACCAAAGTGTGTCAAAAAACAGATGACAATTGTGAGTTTTACTTATTTTAAACACTTATATATACATATCTATCTATATCTATCTATACACACACACACACACACACACACACACACACACACACACATATATATATATATATATATATATATGTAGGGTTCCACTACATATCATCGAATTATCATTTAATCGAATTTCAAATCATCGAGACCAAATCGTCAAAAACTCAAATCCTCAAAAACTCATAACATTGAATCTCAAATCATTGAAAATTATAAAGCAGCTAGAAATAACATCTCAGACACTGTTTACTACATGTATGCAGGGGGGCAAGCCTCCCCTGCACCCCCTGTACATTAAATATACCAACTCCAAGGTTGCACTACAGTGGGGTAGGAAATTACCTTTTTACCCCACTGTAGTGCGACGTTGGAGTTGGTATATTTAATGTACAGGGGGTGTGGGGGTGCAAGGGGGCTTGCCCTCCCTGCGTAAACATAGTAAAAACTCTGTGGGATGTTATTTCTAGATGCTTTATAGTTTTCAATGATTTGAGATTCGATGTTATGAGTTTGCAACAATTTGAGTTTTCGACGATTTGGTCTCGATGATTGGAAATTTGATGAAATGATAATTCGATGATATGAAGTGGAACCATATATAGATATATATACATATGAGGCAGTCTAACCAGGACTTTACCCTCACCCCCCTTCCATCTGTTCTAATTCGCCTCTTTACACTATTCTTTCCAGCTTCTCCTCCCTTACCCTGTTGCATAATCACTCCTTATATTTCTCCTTTACTGCCCCTAATTTCTACTCCTATCACTGTCTACCCTTAGCAGACTAGTATGCAATTTTGTTTCCTCTCTCTATCCTTGGTCTACAATTATACCTGCTCCGCTTGAAGCCACTCACCTGCTTCATCTTCTCTGTCTGGGCTGCTCTGCTTACTGATTGTCTCCTTCACTACTTGCTGTATCCCGTCTGTTCAGCCTATGGGCTCACTCCCTCCCCTACCCTACCCCAATTCCCACCCACCCCAGTGCTGTTACATTTATACTTAACAAACCACACCCACTATACTTCCTATCACAACACCACAACTAAATAGTTATAAACTCCTCCCCTTATCTCTATACCTTATCAGCACTAAACTACCCTACTCTTCTACAGCTTCTCCTTCTTACTCCTCTGCTTAGCACACTCCCTCATCTCCTCTATCCATTCTCTGCAGCTATAACCATTACTCTTACATATATCACTATATTCTTCCTACCCCTCTACCTACTCTAACTATCCTTCTATACCATATCAATTAACCTATCCTACACTTCAACTATATTCTAAACCACCTTTGACTTTACATTAACCTTACTCTGCCATTCCAAATGGCCTACTCACATAAACCTTTGCTTATATACTTTTTTTCTGTCTTGTTTATTATTTATATTTCTAACTTTAACCTATACCCTCACTGCCTATGAGCATTATGTGCTGGCCCATAAAGTGTCCCATCTACAAACTCTCCCAATCTTACTTCCCAACTGCCTCTCTCATTGTAACATTACCTCTACCTCAGCTTATCTGCATCCTAAGTTCCATAGATGTACTCATGTTACTTACCTCCCCAATAGGTTAACCTCACCCAAACTTAATAAAATCTTAAAAACTTCTTTGATACTATCCAAAAACATTCTAACAGGTGGAGACATTCATCCTAATCCTGGCCCATCCCCACTAAATATCAATCTACAAAAACAATTGCATAACAATGCTTCCTCCTCTTCTAGATTAGATAACTCCCTCAGAATAGCACATCTTAATTTTCGTAGTATCAACAACAAAATTAGCCAACTGCATGCTCTCCTTCAAGCCCATGCATTTGACATTCTTTGTCTTACAGAAACTTGGTAAAAACCTATTACTCATGACAAAGAAATAATCCCACCTGGATACAATATCCTTAGATGTGACCGCACTTCAAAAAAGGGTGGTGGCATAGCAATCCTTTTCAAATCTGAACTCCTTGTTTCTGCCTGTGATGTAGCACTACCCTCAAATACCAATGCTGAGACCCTTACTGTTAAACTACAAATAAATAGCTCTAAATCAATCTATATAATCTGTTCATATATCCCTCCAGGAAATAATATTACCACCCTAGAAAACATACGTAGTAGCCTATCCACCCACCTTCCTCAAGAAACAATAGTACTAGGAGATTTTAATATAGACTGGACCTTATTCAATTCTTCCAACCCTAAGACCCATATAAATCTATTTGGTTTCACTCAAATAATAAATACCCCCACTAGAATCCATAAGCCTAGTACTAAAGAAACTACTCTTGACTGGATACTAATTAATAGTCACCTTGAAACGTACTTGACAAGATCTCTCCCAGATGACATTAGTGACCATATTCTAAGCTACATAGTTAAGCAAAAGAAATCTAGCCCCAAAGACAACAATTTTATCACATATCGATCTAAAAAACACTTCCAATCTGAGAACTTTATCAATGAACTAAAAGCCTGCAATTGGTCATTACAAAAACTACTCAATCTGGATGAAGCTGTCTCCTTCTTTAATTCTACATTCCTTCAAGTTCTAAACAGCCATGCTCCCATCCACTCCTCTAGAATCAGGACCAAAATAGCTCCTTGGCTTACAAAACAAACCAAAGAAAAAATGTTCCTACGGAACAAAATTCGGGCAAAATGGAGAACCTCCAAAAGCCCAGCAGATCACCTCTACTTTAAACAGTTAAGAAATGTCGTCAAAAAAGATATAATCTTAGATAAAAAGAACTATTATTCCCATCTTCAACATTCAAACTTTAAAGATCCTCAAAAGTTTTGGTCTGGATTTAATAAACTTCTCAAACCAGGCCAGGCTAGAACTCCTTCTCTCAGCTCTATCCCCCATAACAACCCTCTGCAAATAGCAAATGCTTTTAACAACTACTTCATTGAAGCCATTCAAACCCTTACTAAAACACTATCACCCCTACCCCCACTCTACACAACATAGCAACAATTCTCTGTCTCCCCCCTTCATTTACAACTAGTACAAACTACCTTTATCTGCAAACACCTTCAAAAACTTAAACCCTGCACACCTTCTGCTGACTGTCTCCCAGCAGAATACCTTCAAATTGCTGCTAAAGCCATTGCATACCCTGTTTCTATCCTTATAAACAGAACTATCTCAGAAGGTTACATCTCTTCCTTATGGAAAATCTCCCATATAATCCCCTTACACAAAGGAGGTAAATCCACTGATATCTCCAACTACCGTCCAATTGCTTTACTCTCCCCTTTAGCTAAAATCATGAAAAAATGTATCCACCATCAATTACTTCAGCACCTTCTCCACAATAACTTGCTTGCTAATTGCCAACATGGTCTTAGGCCCTTTCATAGCACTACATCTTCCCTGCTAACTTTTACTGACTGTATTAACAAGAATTGAAACAACAACTCTCTCTCATCTGCTCTATTTATTGATCTATCAAAAGCCTTCGACATGGTTAATCATAACCTACTTATCAATGCACTAAAAGCCCAATATCTTGACCAACGAGCAATCCTTTGGTTTAAACTTCATCTTAGAGCATAGTTTTGTGATCTAATTGTATATCATTGGTAATTCTGCTTTGAGTTAGCCTTAATACTAGATCTCTTTTCATTATTATTATATTAATTTTTTCCTCAAACTCCTGATCATTGCTGAATCCCTTTCGATCCAAGTTTCTCTCCAATTCTATATTGTTAAAAATCAGCAAAATTTTACCCATGTTAATTCTTGTTCCCAGATCAAATTTGGGATGTAATTTGACAATATTGGAATTCAGCATTAACTTTTTGTGGACATCGGGCAATGATACAATCATTCAACTGAGTCCACTTTAAGATTATGATAGTAAACATATATATATATATATATATATATATATATATATATATATATATAAAACACTTTATAATCTCGAAATACTGAAATGTCAAATTTCAGTATCTCGAGACTATAAAGTTGAAGTTTTGAAATAGCGAAAGTGCATAATCATGAATTTGAATATCTCAAATTTGCGGTTATGGCTTCTTTACGCTATGTAATGTCTGGGGTTGTATGTGGACGGTGTGCAGTACCATGTGTGGATTTAGGTCTAATGTCAGGTAAGTGAGTGTTTTGTAATAGTTTTGAATGGGAGTTTGAGTGTATGTGAGTGTTCTGATATATATGAAGTGTATATATGTGTGTGTGTGTGTGTGTGTGTGTGTGTGTGTGTGTGTGTGTGTGTGTGTGTGTGTGTGAGGGACTGTAGAATGTGTGTGTGTGACTTTGCTTTTGTCTTTTGTCTGTGCGATCTCAGAGTTAGTATATATAAGTAGGGGGGTGTGGGAGGTGCAGCCACATGGGGGTTGCAGGGGGGCTTGCCCTCCTGCTTATTTGTGATGTAGGTTTTGGATGTGTGTTGTTTTGTTTGTTTTTTTTGTAGTGTGTGTGTGTGTGTGTGTGTGTGTGTGTGTGTGTGTGTGTTGTGGTATATGTGTGGTCTAGTGTTTGCTGTGTTTTTGGTGTTTTAAATTTCACGGTTCTGAGCTTTTGGTGTTGTGTGGATTCAATTTCATGGTCTCGAAAAACTGAAATTCGAGATTTCAGTCTTTGGAGATTATGAAGTGAATCCGTATATATATATATATATATATATATATATATATATATATATATATATATATGTATATATATACCAAAACACTCAAATGCTTACTTTGTGAATGTTCGCATGTTAAAATCGACATTTGCAATGTTGACAGGTGAATCCCCCTGCTACAAACATAATCTTGGAATATGCAAACTCTAAAACATTGTTTTTCCAAGGAGGGAAAACACCCTTGCATCCCCTCCCATGCTAATTATATGTACTATCTATGAAACTGTACAATCTCTGCGGCAAGGGCATATTCCCCAAACCTGGGCATTATCGATCTCACACACCTATCAACCATCTGTTTTGTTGACCAAAGTGTGTCAAAAAACAAATGACAATTGTGAGTTTTACTTATTTTAAACACTTATATATACATATCTATTTATATCTATCTATACACACATATATATATATATATATATATATATATATATATATGGGGTTCCACTTCATATCATTTCATCGAATTTCAAATCATCGAGACCAAATCGTCGAAAACTCAAATCATCAAAAACTCATAACATCGAATCTCCAATCATTGAAAACTATAAAGCAGCTAGAAATAACATCCCAGACACTGTTTACTACATTTATGCAGGGGGGCAAGCCCTCCCTTGCACTCCCCATGAAATATACCAACTCCAAGGTTGCACTACAGTGGGGAAGGGAATTACCTTTTTCCCCCACTGTAGTGCGACCTTGAAGTTGGTATATTTAATGTACAGGGGGTGTGGGGGTGTAGGGGGGCTTGCCCCCCCCCTACATAAACATAGTAAAAACTCTGTGGGATGTTATTTCTAGCTGCATTATAGTTTTCAATGATTTGAGATTCAATGTTATGAGTTTTCTACGATTTGAGTTTTCGACGATTTGGTATCAATGATTGGAAATTTGATGAAATGATAATTCGATGATATGAAGTGGAACCATATATAGATATATATAGATATATATAGATATATACATATTTACTTTTATTTTTAATTTACATTTGTTAACCGGGGGTGTCTGAGCCGAAAAGGCCCTTTTTCAGCAGAGGCCCAGGGAGAAAAGCTCCACATAGAAAAATTACAGATACATTTAGATATTTAGACGTGATCAGTATACAAACAAACTACAATAAACATTTTTTACAGTGGTATGCAGCACATTAACAGTTATAGTGGAGAGAACAAACAAGAAAATATTAATGTAAAAAATAAAGGTAATTAATAGATTTGTGGTGTACAGCTGAAATTTGGAACATAGGTAGAATACATACATAGTACACAGGTACAGTACATACATTGTAGATTAGCCAGTGTTTGTGAGTAAGACTGAAAACTATTATCAAGTACTCTAGGTTTAGTATGTGTACCTTATCCGCTTTCACTAGCCTGGGGAGCAATCACGGCACTGCCAACTTTGCTTGTGATGTTGCCTGATGAGTTCTTTAAAGGAGGCTTTGGATGATGTGGTTTGTATGCTAGTGGGGACAGAGTTCCATTTTTTTAGCCACTGAACTACTATATAGTGCATCTCCAAAGCTATTCTAGCTGTTGGTGACTTCTAGTAGTAGTTTGCTTTGATGATCTAAGAGGCCTTTTGGCTGAGTAATGTTGTACTGGGTTTTTGAGGGCAGCACACTTATTGGGGAGGTAATAGAATGACAGAGGCAGAGCTGATTGTAGGTTAGGAGGTTGGCAGTTCAAGCCAGTGGAGCTGTCTCAAAGCAGTACAGTGATACGTTCTGTATGAGCAATTTGCAGCAAAGCAGGCAATTCTGTTATAGCAGGCTTCCATTTTGCTTAGTTCAGTTTTGTTGAGATTAGTCAGAATGGGAGATGCATAGAGTAGGGTGGATAGAAGTTGGTAGTGAGCAATGGCTGATCTTGGGTTGTTGGTAAGAAATGGTTTGATACTGTAGAGTGATCCTAGCTTGGCATGTACTTTTTTAATAGTTAAGTTGAGATGACTATCAAATTTTAGGTGGGAGTCTATGGTTATTCCCAATAGCTTAGCCTGTGCCACAGGAGCGACTGGAGTAGCATTTGTGTAATAGATAGTGAATTGACTGTAATCAGTGTTTTTGTTAGAACTGCTTATAATCATAAGCTGAGTTTTCTTTGGATTGAAGATAAGTTGGGTTTTGGTAAGGTAGTTTTCAACATTAAAGAATGCTAGTTGAGTTGTTTGCAGGAGAGTGGGAATGTTTTCTGCAGCACAGATTAAGGTAGTATCATCTGCATACTGAATGATAGATGCACGCTGTGTGGAGGTATGGAGGTCGTTTGTGAAGATTGTGATTAGTAGTGGTTCTAAGATAGAACAATGTGGGACTTTTATAGTTATGGGCAGCTGAGGAGAGAGAGAATTTTCCCATTTCACAGCTTGGTACCTGTCACTTAAGTAGCTTTGGAACCAGGTAGGCGTGGAATTTGATAGATGATATTGGTTTAGTTTGTTTAGCAGGATTTGGTGTGAGACTGTGTCAAATGCTTTGGGCATATCCAAAAAAAGAGTTGACACCTGCAGGCCTTCGTTTTTGAGACGGTTTACTGTGTCTATGAAGCAGAGGAGGGCTGTAGTGGTACTATGGGCAGGTCTGAAACCATGTTGAGTAGGTGACAGGATGTTGCTGTCTGGGAGATACTTTAGCACCTGGGTATGGAAGCATTTTTCTAGGATTTTGGCCAGAGGGGAGAGTAAAGCAATGGGTCTGTAGTTATTAAGTTCAATGGAGGTCTCGCCTTTATGTATGGGTGCAACATAGGATATTTTCCAGAGTTTGGGCACATAGTTTTCAACAATTGATCTGTTTATGAGAGTGGAGATTAGGATAGCAATAGCATCTGCTGTGACTTTCAAGAAATAGCTGGGGAGTAGGTCAGCTCCTGTTAATGAGGTTTTTAGTTTGGAGAGCATGCTTTTGATAGAAGTGGTGGAAACTGTTTTGAGGGTAAAGTTTGTATTAATTTTATTGTGTTGGAGGAGATAGTGAGGTTGGAACTGTCCTGAGATACTAAGGATAGAATTGAGTTCAAAAAGTGGGAGTTGAATTGTGTTTCAATGGGAACTTTAGTGTCAGATGTGGTTGGGTGGGTTTTAGTAGCTGGTTTACATTTTTACAAAATTTTTGGGGGTTGTGTTGGTATTTAGTTTGTAATGTCATGTAGTAGGATGTTTTTGTCCAGCTTAATGCATTTTTTTGCATGGCTGCGCAGTTCCTGGTACTTAGTTAGACTTTGTGTTTCTTTATTTTTTTTGATAGTAAAGCCAGGCAGTATCTCTGTACTTGAGGATTTGTTTAGTTTCTTTACTGAGCCAGGGGGTTGTAGAGGTTCTAACCTTGATTTTGTGCAATGGAGCAACAGTGTCTAAGTGTTATAGAAATGTTTTGTTGAAATATGCTACAACCTGGTTAAGTGGGAGGGTTTTTTGGGGGGTCCAGTCACAGTTACAAAGTAAAGTATTGAGGACCTCATGAGAGAAGTTATTTGTGTTTCTAGTGGATTTATAGTTAGTGGTTTTGCATATGCTTGTTCTACTATGTATAAGGTATATTATGTTGTGGTCACTTAAGGTGTCTGGGAGACTGCCTATGTGGGGGTACAATGTGGGGTTGTTAGTTAGGATCCAGTCAAGGATGGATTTCCTTTTAGATTTTTTATCAGATCTAACTGGAATTTGGACTAGCTGCTGGTAGCCATGAAGATTTATTAGATTCATTGGTAGTTCTGATATACAGGTAAACCAATCTAGGCTGAAATCCCCCAGAATAATGGTTTCTTGTGAGTATGTGGAAGAACACCAGGATAAGAAGTCTTCAAGGCTAGCAGGTGTATTGCCAGGTGGAATATAGATCACATTTGTGGTGATGACCTTTTTAGGGTGAAGTTGAAGTTGTGAGATTATTGGGGGAGGGGTAGGAGTTTGGTAACTGACATATAGTTAAGTTGGACTTAGGCAGTTCCACCCCCCTTATGAAGTGATCTATCTTGTCTCATGATATTGTAGCTGGCAGGGAGAACTTCTGAGTTAGCTATGTTTTTATTTATCCATGGTTCTGTATAGATATATGGGTTCAGTGAAACTGATCGAATTGTGATTTAGTTGACATTTTCCTGTCAGTTTTGTTTGGTCAAAAGGAAGGATGATTGACAGTTGTGCAAGATTGCTATAATACCTGTGTTGTGGAATTTGCCAGGTATTGTGCAATCTTGGTTCATAGATGAATACTAGGCTAACTGCCTTAAAGGGCTGTTTTAAGCCTAGCCAATAACCCAAGGTTAGAATCAAAACCTGTACCTTGTGTTTATAAGGTGAAGACATTAGCCATTATGCAACCTCAACCCTGATTTTCTATGTCCCTACGTGCATTCATCCCTGCTGGCAAAATCCCCCCTTCCCATTTCCATGCTGGCTTAGCTCTCCAAAGACCTTCTGGTACTCCTTAAATACAAAACTCTGCAAGGTCATTACTGTTCTCCTCAATCACCTGAATCCAAAATCCCAGTCTTACCCCACTCCATGAACCCTTCCGATTTCACTGTAACTCCCTTCCACATTGATTTATGGCTTCCTTTTATTTTATATCTATATGTATTGGTAGTAGAGAGTGTAGGGATGCAAAGAAGAAGACATTCCAGAATAACCTGAAGAAGTCAGGGCATCTTCCTTTACGAATTCAGAAAGGAGAATGCTGTTGAACCCTTGGACTATATTAAAATTGGTACAAGAGGCAATTTTTTTGTGTGTGGAGCTAACAGAAAGAGTCCTTTACACCATTTGTATTGCTTCACCTGTACATACAGGAAGATTCTGCACCAGTAGGTTTTGTTCTGTTTTATTTCAGATTCAAGTGGATTGTAAAGGTGGAACTGGACCGTTGCTGGTGGAGACGAGGTTGGTGTTGGAGTGGATATTGGATTAAGACTGAAATTGTGGAGACTGTGGTCATTTACCTGGATGAGGGCAGATGGTGGAGACTCGACTATCTGCTTGGATATGTGCTGATCTGGACTCTTGAATGTCTGTTTTTGATGGATTGGTGAAATTGAACGGAGACTTGGCATTGCAGAGTTGGAGCTATGTTGGCTGGGACTCTATGTCATGTGTTTGTTTATTGTATATATGATTTACATGCTAGTGTTTTATTGTTGTGATGGTCTGTGTTGTATCATGAGCTTGAAATGTAATTTCATTCAGCTGTGCACTTTATGGTTGTACCGTCTGAATGACAATAAAGTTTACTTACTTACTTTCTTACATATTTACTTACTATGTTATGGACTGGTGGCCTCTGCTGCATTATTTTGTACCACACTAACGTCTGGAAGTTAATACATGGGATTAAGACTCTTGCTGTTACCAAGCTGTTTTCTGTAGTCAAAGGTACTGGGTTTGATCCTTTCTCACTTCATTTGCCTGCTGTGTAATTCTGAGCAACTCACTTCACCAGACTGTGCTTATATCCCAGTTGGAGAGAATGGCAGACCTGTGGTGTGGGCAGGGAGTTTTCTGGAGTTTATCTGTGCTTGCTCCTCTGTCAATGTGATGACCATGGAGAACTGTTTCAGACTGCTGCTTCTACATCTAAGGCAGTGTCAGGCATTGCCAAGTTCAGGGTAATGCTAAAGACAGTTCCACCTCTTAAGCAACCAACCAGGGAAGAAGGCCTGGAAGTGTACCTTTTGGTCTTTGAAGTGTACATCCACCAGGAGCAGTGGGACAGTGTGACTGGGCTAGAAATTTTCTCAACAGAGTTAACTGACAAACCTTTAAAGCCTTTTATGGATATGGACAGGACTGAATATCAGGGATATAACAACATTTAGAAAAGCACTGGTACCTACTGTTAACTCTCAGAAACAAGCTCAAAAGTTTCATACCTGGACCTTTTCTCCTGACAAAATGCTAAGACCTCGATTATGAACTTAAACTTGGTTTAATCCTGAGGATCAACATACTAAAACTAAAATGACAGAAATAGGTTTTAGCCACTGATAGAAGCCCACTCATATTCATACTACTGTTGGACTACATTAGCAAACAGATTAGAGGGGGGATGTCAACAAAGTTGCTTTATTCAAGCAATGTAGCATTACAAGCAACAGGAATTTCAGTAAATGAGTGGAAGGCAAAACTGAAGGCACATAGGATGAAACTAGGAATGGACAAGGCAGGAGTCATGGCAGCAACTGGAGAAATTAGAAAAAGCTGAAAAGGAGCTGTGGCTGAGCAGAAGGGAAGTCTTAATAAGGAAGACAAAGCAAGAATCAAAAGGGCTTCAGCAAGCCTCACAAAGTGCCACGGGTACCATTTTGGAATGTTAGATATTGCTAGAAAACAACTTGGGAATAAGAAGAAAATAAAACATTTTAAAGTGTCACAAAATAGTATACAAACCCAAATATAGACTGATAGTGGTGACACCATTAGGGGCATGGAGTGTATTTATAGAAATGTAAGGACCATGGAATTCAAAGCTGGAGATCAGGTGTATGTTTTTCTTCCTTCTGCAGAAAGCAAGGATTTGGGCTAAATATCAGCATCCATCTGAAAGTGTGAAAAGTTAAATGTGTTAACTAAAGGAGTAGGCTGGTAAGGGTCCAGAACAAATGTACTATATCAATGTCCTGCAACTGTGGAAAGAAATGCAGATTCCTGTAGTCAGCTTAATGGCAGAAATTGACAGAACTCACGGAGAAGGAATATTGTCATTGGTACCTGCAGTGCAGGTTCACCTGATATTAAGAATCCACAAAACACAAAAGACAGGGGAAGTTCTCTTAAGAAACCTGGAAATATTTTCAGAGCTACCTGATAACACAAACTTGATTCAATACCATATTGAGATCATTCCCGGAAACTCTTACGGAAAACCTTACAGAAAAACAGAGCTAAATAGAATGGCTATACAAGAGGAAGAAAAATACTTATGATGGGGTTGATAGTGGAGTCAAAAATTGAGCTGAACACCAGAATACTGTTAGCTTCAAAGTCTGATGGAAAAATCAGATTCAGTAATGAGTTTAGGAAACTGAACAGTATTTCAAAATTAGATTGCTACCAAATTCTTAGGGCAGATGAACTAATCCAAAGGCTTGAGGAGGAAAGACTTTTGACTATATCAGGTGTGGAAAAAGTAGTAGTGGCAAATTGCTCTAACAGCCGAAATCAGGGAAAATGCATCATTGTCAACCATGCAGTGTATATTCCAGTGTATGCTTGCACCTTTGTGGGCAACATGGTGCCCCATGTCCTTTCAAAGATTAATGGCCAAAGATCTAAAGCATTATATTAACTATGTTGCTACTTATCTAGTCAGTGTCATAATGCAGTCCGAAGATTAGAACTCATATATCACTTATTTACACACTGTGTTAGACTCTCTAAAATAAGCTAGCTTTAGATGCAATGCCTTCAAGAGCAAGTTGAAAGTGAAATGCTTAGGACTGTAACAGAAAGCAGAATTGTCAGGTCTTAGAAAGAAAAGCTTGAAGGAATGAAACAATATCCTATTTCAAGCAATAAGAAATAAAAGATGGCTTTCTTACAGTTAATTAGATGCTGCTGAAAATGTTTATTCCATTTTGCATTGATAGCAAGTCTTCTTACAGATCTGATAAATGGAGCAATGCCCCTTAAAGTAAAATGGACACTAGAAGCAGATAATAACTTTAAACAGATAAAGGAAGTGTTATGTTCATAACCGGTTTCTGTAAACCCTAGACTTCTGTAAACCCTTCATAATTATTGATGTAGTAGAGGTAGACCTAGGGCCAGTACTTTCATAGGTCTTTGAGAGGGAAGAACACCCCATAAGCTAAGTAAAGCAGAGACCAGGTATTCCACTGTGTATAGACATACCTCTCAATGTGTCTGTGCAAGAAATCTGGACAAAGCCAAAAATAATATGGGGACAAAGAACAGAAATCATGGACAGATGTTAAATATTACTTTTTAAACTAGGAAAGTTGGCAGAACAAGTTTTGTGTAAACATGCATTTATACTGAAGAATATGAAACCTAAAACTCAAATGTCTGTCAAGATTTATAGACTTCAAGCCTTACTCATTTGGCAGAAGAAAAAAAACCCACAAATTTTATGAGGAACAGGTCAAATATATATCAGGGATAAATCCCATCATTCTGTAAAATTCTGGACAGTTGCTCAGCATGATGCGTTATGATCAGGTGGGCACTCTCATCACTGATTGGTCCATGGACCAAATGCCAATCCCTGCACAGTCTGGGTGTGTTTCTGTTTTTACTGACTTTACTGTGATAGTTATACACTTTTGTTTGTATTGTTTTGCGTAATTTAGTTACAAATTGCTTCTGGTTTACTCTAATGACAGTAGAAAGAGGATCATGCTATTTCTAGGTTTCTGATTGCTATAGAACCGTGAAGAATGTCACTTGCTATTGGCCAATGTACTCCTTTAAATTTTTTCTTCCGTGTTCATTGTTGATATAAATTACCGGTGTTTGCATGGCCAAGAGCTCATTTGCAATGAGTTGATATACACTGAACTGTTACATCCCAGTTGTGACTTAATTCTACCAGATTTGACCAAATACCAAGCCTGCAAGATCATTTCACAGTGATAGCTGTACATTTTTTGTGCTTCATTTGTTATATCAATAAGTCTGTTAGCTGGAATTTGCATAAAAAAGGTACGATGTGGGCAGCACAGGCTTTAGCCAGTATAAGTAGCTGTGGAATGACAGGTATAGGCTATCCTTTAGAAAGTAAATAGGATAGCTGAGCATCTCGTCTTGTGCTAACCCACAGTGGATCCCCTAGAATGTCACCAACTATTCAACCAGTTGTTTTTTTCTCTGTATATGTGTATCATTCTTGGGGAAGGAAGTAAGGAAGTATTCCACTCAAGACAGTGTCTTTCCTCCATTCATGACATGCATGGAGAGTTATGACATGTCACCTGCATATCCCTTAGGGTTTTGTGCCTCAAATCACTCATCCTTATATGGACAACTATAATGCCATAGTGGTATTTGTTAGGTGAAAGGATTGTAACGTTTCCTGAGATATCAGAGATCCTGGCATCAGCATACCAGCTTATCATCACTCTGTCCTTCTCCAGCATAGCAAGTAGAGAATCTGTGTACCTGACAACAAAGTCACTGATCACAAAAATGTTTACTTGTAGAATGATTTAGTGCAATGGGTGTCTGATAATTTGTCCTTTGGTGACTCTTTATTGAGGACAGGCCCAAAGGTAATATATTACTGGAATTTCACTGAAACATAATTTTTCTGGCTCTAGTAGACTTTGGCAAGGAATTTTTAGAGCTTCAGCATAATTAATTTTAGTGCGGCTTGGTGATGAATAAGGTACTAATTTGTGCTGCTCACAATCCATGTGTTTTATGAGAGCGAGACCTCAATATGTGTTAAATATTTGTATGAATTATTTTTTCACTCCCTGCAGCTGAATATCAGCTGTCATGAGCTCCTCTCATTATGCTAGCCTCTGTCAGGCTCAATCTGATCCACGTCTGGGACTGGTGAGGCTATTACAGATGCTGGCACAATGCCATACTACTGCCCAGGAGTGTGCTTTAACTACCACTACTACCATACTACTGCCCAGGAGGGTGCTTTAACTACCACCACCACCATACTATTGCCCAGGAGGGTGCTTTAACTACCACCACCACCATACTACTGCCCAGGAGTGTGCTTTAACTCCCACCACCCCCATACTACTGCCCAGGAGGGTGCTTTAACTACCACCACCCCCATACTACTGCCCAGGAGGGTGATTTTACTCCCACCACCCCATACTACTGCCCAGGAGGGTGCTTTAATTCCCACCACCCCCGTACTACTGTCCAGGAATGTGTTTTAACTCCCACCACTCCCAGACTACTGCTCAAGTGTGGGCTTTAACTCCCACCACCCCCATACTACTGTCCAGGAGTGTGTTTTAACTCCTACCACCCCCGTATACTGTCCAGAAGTGTGTTTTAACTCCCACCAACCCCATACTACTGCCCAGGAGTGTGTTTTACCTCCCATCACCCCCATACTACTGTCCAGGAGTGTGTCTTAACTCCCACCTCTCCCATACTAATGCCCAGGAGTGTGCTTTAACTCCCACCACCCCCATACTACTGTCCAGGAGTGTGTTTTTACTCCCACCACCCCCATACTACTGCCCAGGAGTGGGCTTTAACTCCCACCACCCCACACTACTGCTCAGGAGTTTATTTAAACTCCCACCACCCCCATACTATTGCCCAGGAGTGGGTTTTAACTCCCACCACTGCCATACTACTGCCCAGGAGTGTGTTTTAACTCCCACCTCCCCCATACTACTGCCCAGGAGTGTGCTTTAACTCCCACCACCCCCATACTACTGCCCAGGAGTGTGTTTTAACTCCCACCACCCCCATACTACTGCCCAGGAGTCTGCTTTAACTCCCACCACCCCCATACTACTGCATAGGAGTGTGTTTTAACCCCCCCATACTACTGCCCAGGAGTGTATTTTAACTCCCACCACCCCATAGTACTGCCCAGGAGTGTGTTTTAACTCCCACAACCCCCATACTACTGCCCAGGAGTGTGTTTTAACTCCCACCACCCCATACTACTGCCCAGGAGTGGGCGTTAACTCCCACCACCCCACACTACTGCTCAGAAGTTTATTTAAACTCCCACCACCCCCATACTACTGTCCAGGAGTGTGTTCTAACTCCCACCCCCCATACTACTGTCCAGGAGTGTGTTTTAACTCCCACCACTCCCATACTAATGCCCAGGAGTATACTTTAACTCCCACCACCCCCATACTACTGTCCAGGAGTGTGTTTTAACTCCCACCACCCCCATACTACTGTCCAGGAGTGTGTTTTAACTCCCACCACCCCCATACTAATGCCCAGGAGTGTGCTTTAACTCCCACCACCCCCATACTACAGCCCAAGAGTGTGTTTTAACTCCCACCACCCCCATACTACTGCCCAGGAGTGGGCTTTAACTCCCGCCACCCCACACTACTACTCAGGAGTTTATTTAAACTCCCATCACCCCCATACTATTGCCCAGGAGTGTGTTTTAACTCCCACCACCACTATACTACTGCCCAGGAGTGTGCTTTAACTCCCACCACCCCCATACTACTGACCAGGAGTGTGTTTTAACTCCCATCTCCCCCAAACTACTGCCCAGGAGTCTGCTTTAACTCCCACCATCCCCATACTACTGCTTAGGAGTGTGCTTTAACTTCCCCATACTACTACCCAGGAGTGTATTTTAACTCCCACCACCCCCATACTACTGCCCAGGAGTGGGTTTTAACTCCCACCACCCCATACTACTGCTCAGGAGTTTATTTAAACTCCCACCACCCCCATACTACTGCCCATGAGTGTGTTTTAACCCCCACCACCGCCATACTACTGCTCAGGAGTGTGTTTTAACTCCCACCTTCCCCATACTACTGCCCAGGAGTGTGCTTTAACTCACACTACCCCCATACTACTGCCCAGGAGTCTGCTTTAACTCCCACCACCTCACAGTAGCCTTACAAGCGCTGCAGTCACTTACTTCCATGCATGCACAACCTTTAGACATAACTAGGACATGTTGGAGACAGATGTGTTTCGCACACAATTCCCATTCTCTGGAACAGGTTCCCCATCCATGTAAAGCAGAGTTCCTCTCTATCCCTGTTTAAATGCCACTTGGACTACTGGATGGGTAATGATAAATGCACCCCTGTTCTGATGCCCATGTCTCTGATGGACACAGATAGTCAGTTTGGACTAATGGATGTGTAATGGGAAATGCACCCCTGTTCTGGTGCCCATGTCTCTGATGGACACACACAGTCAGTTTGGACTAATGGATGGGTAATGATAAATGCACCCCTGTTC
This sequence comes from Protopterus annectens, assembly GCF_019279795.1. Taxonomy (NCBI): domain Eukaryota; kingdom Metazoa; phylum Chordata; order Ceratodontiformes; family Protopteridae; genus Protopterus; species Protopterus annectens. The sequence continues at coordinate 756,244,759 of NC_056736.1, forward strand.
TGGTGCCCATGTCTCTGATGGACACAGACAGTCAGTTTGGACTAATGGATGTGTAATGAGAAATGCACCCGTTCTGATGCCCATGTCTCTGATGGACACAGATAGTCAATTTGGACTAATGGATGTGTAATGAGAAATGCACCCCTGTTCTGGTGCCCATATCTGTGATGGACAAAGACACTCAGTAACTCACTTGCTATATAAATCAAATTAGTGGGTCACATTTGGGTTGCATGACTAGGCTTATTCGGGTCCTAGCGGTCATTAGCCTAATATATACCTATGACCCTATGAACCTATAAAGCAGCACACCAGTTATGCAGCATAGAGTTTAGCAGTCTCATAACGTTCTTTTAAGGAAGGCCGTGGTGGTGTAGTGGTCAGCATTGCCGACTCACAGCAAGAGGTGCTCTGGTCCGATCCTTGGCTGGGGTACCTTTTGTGTGGAGTCTGCATGTCCTTCCTGTGGTCACGTGGGTTTCCCCCATGTGCTCCGGTTTCCTCCCAAATCCCAGAGACATGCTGTAGGTGGATTGCACACTCTAAATTGGCCCTAGGTGTTTGTGCATGCATGTGTGTGCCTCCTGTGGAAGGTTGGGTGCCGGGCTGGCAACTCGATACTGTAAAACTCCACTGCCAGTCATGAGCGGACAAGTGATCCACTGTGGTGACCCCTAACCGGGAAAGAGCCGAAAGAAGAAGAAGAAGTCTCATAATGTTCTTTTATTACATGAAGTGGAGGTTGCCTTCCCCTAAGATAGGCTAGTCAACATAAGAAAATCACTCCCATCATTTTCCTGAGGTCCCTTTGCCGTCCACGACAACAATCAAACAGGGGTTGTCTGTGGTGCAGTAAGGGGGTTTATCCTTCTGTACTATGGGGTGACCCACAAACAGAAGTGTTAGGAGTGATTAGTGCATCATTATCTGTCAGCATAAGGCACTTACAAAACTACATCAGCTATGATGCTGACTACAGAAGGGAAACAAGCAAGTTTGTCTTTATTTAAAATTTATATGGAAATAGTATATGTGTCACTAAATAATAGAGTTCTTGGGATACATTTCTCATTACATAAAACTGTTTGCATTTCCCATGCAGGGAGCTTTGGTCCTGCACCTGAACTCTTCTGTTCCAGTTCTAATTCTAATGTAATGTAATATGATAAACAACAGCAACAACAAAAATATTACCTCTAGCATGAGACATAGCCTTTTTTCAGTCACATAACAACTGCTGAGATGATTGTTGCAAAATGAATGACACCAAGTAGGAATGGCTTGGCCCATATGTGCCACACATTTAAATATGTAACACAGTATTTACTATTCCGCATGGCCATAGAACTCTTCTAATATTATTTTTCACACCTTTATTATTTACTACGTTGTTATAACTTTTCATCTTCAAATCACAAACCTATTTGCTCAACTATACCAGTGGACATCCTAACTGTTAATTATTCATACTAGGTTTGCTTAAACATCCTTCATATTATCTACTATTATAAGCTAATTTTTATCTGGTACTGAACTGTTACTCTTACAGTGTATGTAATTAAACATATTGAGCTGTTGTATGTGATTTTGTTGTGGAGCTTTTCTCCCCAGGCCTCCACTGAAAATGGGATCACTATCCTGGTAAACAAATGCAATAAATAAATAAATAGCATTTTGAGTTTTCAGACCTTTAGAGAAAGTGCAAATAATTTCCTGACTGCCTTTTTTTCTAGTGCGAAAAATATTGCAGTGCAGTCTTATCTAAATGCTTAATGAACTGAGAACTATTTCATCGCAGCCATTTCCAGCTGCAAGAGGAATTATCAGACTCGAAGATCCCAAGCTTTTATTGATACTGATTTTTATTTATTTGTTCTGAAGTGCTTGTTTTGGTTGGTGACATAAAAGCACTGATTTGTTAAATAACCTTTCTAAAGTCACATAACAATCAGATGGAAACTGTTGTATTCAAACCCAAGACTATACAATGGAGCTCATTAGCTAACTCTTTGTAACCTTTATTGCTTGATCTATTTTGAATGGTATGTATGTAGCTGTTTTACAAAAGCCTGCACAACATTTTGGACAAGAAACTAGACTGATTTATACTGTGATTGTCTCCACTGGAAAAGGGAATTACTGACTTATAATCGGGCAATATCTTTATGAAGACCGTTTCCCCACTATTGTCTTGGGCTTAGTAATGAACAAAAATCATCTCCTAACCAGTCTATACAGGTTGGAAAGTGACGATGAGTTTCTTAGTATTTAAATTCTGACAACTGGATGAGGCTGACGGTGTGTTTAATAATGATTCCCTGATCTTGTAGCTTTAAAACTGGTGTGTTTACAGTATTATACTATAGTGCCCTTCAACTTATGAAAGCACCTGAGTTCAGAGACCAGCAACCTTGTCATACAAAAAAAAAAGTCTGTTTCCACAACAGGGCTTTGCATTTTCCATTTCTCTAATGTATCATATGCAAACTGAAAAAGATGGGAAATGTCATCAAAATTAAAATCAGAATTTAAAGTATTGTCCATGTTCTGTTTACACAGAACTTGGAGCAACTTAAGCTGCCAAGAAACCTATTTTTAAATCCTTCTGAGGCTGATGGAAAGCTACACAGATTAAGGCAGGTTTTCAAAGGCATGTTCTGCAGCATGTTGAACCGAATGAAAATGCAAAAGGCTGTAGTGGGAAAGACTCCAAGAAGCGAAGCACTTAGAGTAAACAACAGCTCAGCACTTTGCATGTTTACATTGCTTCTCTGTAACTGGACTTGTTGGATTGTTGCCTTTCAGACAACGGCCCTCGTGTTCCATCTCTTACCAAATCAGCAACATGTTTTTCCATCTGTTCATATTTTATGACATTTTCTGGAACCCAGAACTTTCATTTTTTTATTATGTGCAATTCATTTTTCAGGGTTCATGACTGGATTTTGTTATAGTATGGACAGATTTTAAATTATATGTCTGGAATCATTCATAAATTCAAGGGGAAGGAAAGATGAACTGAGCTTAGATAATTTCCCATAGTTGTTGCTACTGTCTCGCCCACTTACTATGAATAATGTTTTTTTTATTTTTAGCTTCTAGAATGGTCTCATCTATAAAAGACATGTTAATAAGAATGCCCCAAATTGTTTTCTTGTTTTGTAGCTAAAATGTGAACATATACCAAACACACGTTTTTACCATTTTATGCTGTGGAAACTGTATTTATTTATTTATTGCATTTGTTTACCGGGAAAGTCCACTGGGCCTAAAACAGCCCATTTTCTGTGGAGGCCCAGGGAGAAAAGCTCTGACAAGAACATAGATGCAGAAAAAAAATAAACATTAATTGGTACATAAGTAGAAACAGTGTTACACATAGTGGTTACAGTAATATATACAGACTATATATATAAAAGCAGGAATTTAGTTGGTTGCCAGATGAATTCAGAGTGGTAAAAATGGAGATAAATTAATCAGTATTATTGTACCAGTATCAACAACTGATGAAAGAAAAAAAATAATAAATATGGAGAAAGTATCATCAGTCACTAATAGTAAAAAGCACAGGAATTTAGTTATAATAAAAGGAGAAGGAAGAGGTTAGGTTATAGAGCAGATACAGAGCCAGGAAGGGTTGTTATAGAGCAGGTACAGAGCCAGGAAGGGTTGTTATAGAGCAGGTACATAGCCAGGAAGGGTTGTTATAGAGCAGGTACATAGCCAGGAAGGGTTGTTATAGAGCAGGTACATAGCCAGTAAGGGTTGTTATAGAGCAGGTACAGAGCCAGGAAGGGTTGTTATAGAGCAGGTACATAGCCAGGAAGGGTTGTTATAGAGCAGGTACATAGCCAGGAAGGGTTGTTATAGAGCAGGTACATAGCCAGGAAGGGTTGTTATAGAGCAGGTACATAGCCAGGAAGGGTTGTTATAGAGCAGGTACATAGCCAGGAAGGGTTGTTATAGAGCAGGTACATAGCCAGGAAGGGTTGTTATAGAGCAGGTACATAGCCAGGAAGGGTTGTTATAGAGCAGGTACAGAGCCAGGAAGGGTTGTTATAGAGCAGGTACATAGCCAGGAAGGGTTGTTATAGAGCAGGTACATAACCAGGAAGGGTTGTTATAGAGCAGGTACATAGCCAGGAAGGGTTGTTATAGAGCAGGTACATAGCCAGGAAGGGTTGTTATAGAGCAGGTACATAACCAGGAAGGGTTGTTATAGAGCAGGTACATAGCCAGGAAGGGTTGTTATAGAGCAGGTACATAGCCAGGAAGGGTTGTTATAGAGCAGGTACATAGCCAGGAAGGGTTGTTATAGAGCAGGTACATAGCCAGGAAGGGTTGTTATAGAGCAGGTACATAGCCAGGAAGGGTTGTTATAGAGCAGGTACATAGCCAGGAAGGGTTGTTATAGAGCAGGTACAGAGCCAGGAAGGGTTGTTATAGAGCAGGTACATAGCCAGGAAGGGTTGTTATAGAGCAGGTACATAGCCAGGAAGGGTTGTTATAGAGCAGGTACATAGCCAGGAAGGGTTGTTATAGAGCAGGTACAGAGCCAGGAAGGGTTGTTATAGAGCAGGTACATAGCCAGGAAGGGTTGTTATAGAGCAGGTACATAGCCAGGAAGGGTTGTTATAGAGCAGGTACATAGCCAGGAAGGGTTGTTATAGAGCAGGTACATAGCCAGGAAGGGTTGTTATAGAGCAGGTACAGAGCCAGGAAGGGTTGTTATAGAGCAGGTACATAGCCAGGAAGGGTTGTTATAGAGCAGGTACATAGCCAGGAAGGGTTGTTATAGAGCAGGTACATAGCCAGGAAGGGTTGTTATAGAGCAGGTACATAGCCAGGAAGGGTTGTTATAGAGCAGGTACATAGCCAGGAAGGGTTGTTATAGAGCAGGTACAGAGCCAGGAAGGGTTGTTATAGAGCAGGTACAGAGCCAGGAAGGGTTGTTATAGAGCAGGTACATAGCCAGGAAGGGTTGTTATAGAGCAGGTACATAGCCAGGAAGGGTTGTTATAGAGCAGGTACATAGCCAGGAAGGGTTGTTATAGAGCAGGTACATAGCCAGGAAGGGTTGTTATAGAGCAGGTACAGAGCCAGGAAGGGTTGTTATAGAGCAGGTACATAGCCAGGAAGGGTTGTTATAGAGCAGGTACAGAGCCAGGAAGGGTTGTTATAGAGCAGGTACAGAGCCAGGAAGGGTTGTTATAGAGCAGGTACATAGCCAGGAAGGGTTGTTATAGAGCAGGTACATAGCCAGGAAGGGTTGTTATAGAGCAGGTACAGAGCCAGGAAGGGTTGTTATAGAGCAGGTACAGAGCCAGGAAGGGTTGTTATAGAGCAGGTACATAGCCAGGAAGGGTTGTTATAGAGCAGGTACATAGCCAGGAAGGGTTGTTATAGAGCAGGTACATAGCCAGGAAGGGTTGTTATAGAGCAGGTACAGAGCCAGGAAGGGTTGTTATAGAGCAGGTACATAGCCAGGAAGGGTTGTTATAGAGCAGGTACATAGCCAGGAAGGGTTGTTATAGAGCAGGTACATAGCCAGGAAGGGTTGTTATAGAGCAGGTACATAGCCAGGAAGGGTTGTTATAGAGCAGGTACATAGCCAGGAAGGGTTGTTATAGAGCAGGTACAGAGCCAGGAAGGGTTGTTATAGAGCAGGTACATAGCCAGGAAGGGTTGTTATAGAGCAGGTACATAGCCAGGAAGGGTTGTTATAGAGCAGGTACATAGCCAGGAAGGGTTGTTATAGAGCAGGTACATAGCCAGGAAGGGTTGTTATAGAGCAGGTACATAGCCAGGAAGGGTTGTTATAGAGCAGGTACATAGCCAGGAAGGGTTGTTATAGAGCAGGTACATAGCCAGGAAGGGTTGTTATAGAGCAGGTACATACCCAGGAAGGGTTGTTATAGAGCAGGTACATAGCCAGGAAGGGTTGTTATAGAGCAGGCACATAGCCAGGAAGGGTTGTTATAGAGCAGGTACATAGCCAGGAAGGGTTGTTATAGAGCAGGTACAGAACCAGGAAAGGTTGTTATAGAGCAGGTACATAGCCAGGAAGGGTTGTTATAGAGCAGGTACAGAGGCAGGATGGGTTGTTATAGAGCAGGTACAGAGGTAGGAAGGGTTGTTATAGAGCTGGTACAGAGGCAGGAAGGGTTGTTATAAAGCAGGTACAGAGGCAGGAAGGGTTGTTATAGAGCAGGTACAGAGCCAGGAAGGGTTGTTATAGAGCAGGTACAGAGGCAGAAAGGGTTGTTATAGAGCTGGTACAGAGGCAGGAAGGGTTGTTATAGAGCAGGTACAGAGGCAGGAAGGGTTGTTATAGAGCAGGTACAGAGCCAGGAAGGGTTGTTATAGAGCAGGTGCATAGGCAGGAAGGGTTGTTATAGAGCAGGTACATAACCAGGCAGGGTTGTTATAGAGCAGGTACATAGGCAGGAAGGGTTGTTATAGAGCAGGTACATAACCAGGCAGGGTTGTTATAGAGCAGGTACATAACCAGGCAGGGTTGTTATAGAGCATGTACATAGCCAAGAAGGGTTGTTATAAAGCACGTACAGAGGCAGGAAGGGTTGAGATGCAGGCATTGTTTGAAGGTGGTGGTGCTGCCCATTGCCATCAGTAAGGGTTGTTATAGTCTCAGATTTTAATTTTGTTTATATTATAAAGCTTTAAAGAAAAAAACAACAACAAAATAAAAGAGGCTATAATGGGTCTGGTAGTAGCAAGTTGCAGGAAAAGTAAGATGATATGTAACAGTGCTAAAGCAGAGTGCATGGCTCTTGGCAGACATCCCAGAACAGTATGTTTGGCTGGCTATCATACGTTATAAGCCATCTCTTAGAGCTATGATTAGGTTTATGTATAATTCTTTTGCTAGGGATGCTGCTTTCTGTTTAACTGAATAACTGTACTGTGTCAAAGTACAGATATCCCTACCTGCACACCTTGTTAGCATGGACACTGTGGCATTGGCAGTGAAAAGCAAGCTGGTGGTCTTTTTTGGAGCTGTGTTAGTAGTTGCATAGTTGCATTTTATTTGTCTCAATATAGTCACCAAAATTTTTATACATTTGTGCCCATTCACTGTTGCATGCATTTATAAAGCAGGTACATAGCCAGGAAGGGTTGTTATACAGCAGGTACACAGCCAGGAAGGGTTGCTATAGAGCAGGTACATAGCCAGGAAGGGTTGTTATAGAGCAGGTACATAGCCAGGAAGGGTTGTTATAGAGCAGGTACATAGCCAGGAAGGGTTGTTATAGAGCAGGTACATACCCAGGAAGGGTTGTTATAGAGCAGGTACATAGCCAGGAAGGGTTGTTATAGAGCCGGCACATAGCCAGGAAGGGGTTGTTATAGAGCAGGTACAGAGCCAGGAAGGGTTGTTATAGAGCAGGTACAGAACCAGGAATGGTTGTTATAGAGCAGGTACATAGCCAGGAAGGGTTGTTATAGAGCAGGTACAGAGGCAGGATGGGTTGTTATAGAGCAGGTACAGAGGCAGGAAGGGTTGTTATAGAGCTGGTACAGAGGCAGGAAGGGTTGTTATAGAGCAGGTACAGAGGCAGGAAGGGTTGTTATAGAGCAGGTACAGAGCCAGGAAGGGTTGTTATAGAGCAGGTACAGAGGCAGAAAGGGTTGTTATAGAGCTGGTACAGAGGCAGGAAGGGTTGTTATAGAGCAGGTACAGAGGCAGGAAGGGTTGTTATAGAGCAGGTACAGAGCCAGGAAGGGTTGTTATAGAGCAGGTGCATAGGCAGGAAGGGTTGTTATAGAGCAGGTACATAACCAGGCAGGGTTGTTATAGAGCAGGTACATAGGCAGGAAGGGTTGTTATAGAGCAGGTACATAACCAGGCAGGGTTGTTATAGAGCAGGTACATAACCAGGCAGGGTTGTTATAGAGCATGTACATAGCCAAGAAGGGTTGTTATAAAGCACGTACAGAGGCAGGAAGGGTTGAGATGATTTTGCAGTATTTGTTTGAAGGTGGTGGTGCTGCCCGTATTGCCATCAGTAAAGGTACTTGTTATAGTCTCAGATTTTAATTTTGTTTATATTATAAAGCTTTAAAAGAAAAAAAAAACAACAACAAAATAAAAGAGGCTATAATGGGTCTGGTAGTAGCAAGTTGCAGGAAAAGTAAGATGATATGTAACAGTGCTAAAGCAGAGTGCATGGCTCTTGGCAGACATCCCAGAACAGTATGTTTGGCTGGCTATCATACGTTATAAGCCATCTCTTAGAGCTATGATTAGGTTTATGTATAATTCTTTTGCTAGGGATGCTGCTTTCTGTTTAACTGAATAACTGTACTGTGTCAAAGTACAGATATCCCTACCTGAACACCTTGTTAACATGGACACTGAGGCATTGGCAGTGAAAAGCAAGCTGGTGGTCTTTTTTGGAGCTGTGTTAGTAGTTGCATAGTCGCATTTTATTTGTCTCAATATAGTCACCAAAATTTTTATACATTTGTGCCCATTCACTGTTGCATGCATTTTCTGCTGATTATACACATATTAATTGCTGTTGTCTTTGCCTATTTGATTTTAAAATTGATCTAATGAACATTAAACAATTTATTAGAACAATTCCAATAAGTCATCCGTAAGGGCATAATATTAATCAGAGTATAAAAATAAGTTCTGATAAAGAGACTGCAAATCCAATAGAGAGGTTAACAGATATAATACATTTAAGGCAGTTATCTGGCAAGTATGGGTGAGCTGCAAGGTATAAAAAGTACTAAATTACTACATTACTGCTTCACAGTAATGTTAAAGGTAGGGGTTGTCACAGCAATTACACAGGAAGCTTTGCACCAGATATCTAAGGACTCAGCTTGTGACCGTTGTCTGGTTAAGTGACTTCCATAAAGTTACATATAGGGCAAATAAAGACTGAGGGACTCAAACCATGGATCACAATAAATACAAATAAATAAATAAACAAAGAATAGATGAATAAAAATAATTTTCTATAACTGAAAACAGATGTTTGACAGCATATGTTAACCTTTCTTACTGAATAATGGCACATTCCAAGTTAAAACCATGCATGACTAGCTCATAGGACATTGTAAGGCCATCAGAGGGGTTTCAGGACCCTTACCTCTGTATAGATGTAGCAAGCAGGTGATATTGCTTTTGTACCCTAGACAATGATAACATCTGAGTTTGAAAGAATATTTGGTTCGCTGAGAGCAGGGATGCAAAAATTTAGTTCATTTAACTCAAACAATTTCCCTTTCAAGACTTATGGCTGAAATCGTGATGCCAAAATCGGATCTAAACAAAAATAAATAATAAAAAAAACAGATCTCTACACACCAGTCAGGTAGGAAGAAACCTTTACAACTCCAATCTGAACATAACAAATTCTGGGGTTGCTGTATCTCCGGAATAAGAAGGCAGACCCTTACCCAAACATGCATTACATAAGCAGCATTACATAAGCAGGGTTTGATGAAGCATTATCTGATGAACTGGGCATTGATACATTGCATGATTCCTGACTATAACATAAGGTACCTGTGATGTCCCCACTCTGGGCCAGTAATCGAGGAGCCTGAATCCTCTTCACTGACACTGGAGAGGGATGCCCCATTGAAATACAAATGGATACACTCAGTATTTCCAGATGCAGACCTCTCTGCATCATGCACAATTTCGCACACAGGGTTTCGCACAGTTAGTCTGGGTTCTGGATTTCCATATCTGTCTCCCTCCAGGTCCCCAGTAAGACTCCCCACTGGTACAGCTGTAGGATTAAGTCCTCAGCTGAGTTTCCAAGCCGAGTCCTCCACCACTCTCTCTGTGAAACCAGTGCTTTGTGTCCCTGCCCAAGTAGCTGACCACCCACTCTTTGAGATTTAATTTTCACACGCACATACACACACACACACACACACACACACACACACACACACACACACACACACACACACACACACCTGGGAAAGGCTGGCACAGATTACTCACTCTACCAACTTTGCCCAGATGTATGTGAGATCTTTAGATTTGATTTGTGATGAGTGGGAGGGTAAGTGTGAATCCCACAAAGAGTCTTTTGTGGCATACAAACCTCAGGACAAGGTTCAGGGAGCTTGGCCCACTAGAACCTGGTAGGAGCCCAACAGCAGGAAAAGGGTCTGGTATGACAAGAATCTTTAGCCAGAGAGTATATTGTGGGTCAGCAGGTGATGGTTTTCATTCCTTTTGATATGTTGGGTTTAGATGTTATTTTTCGGTCGAATGCACATTTGATGTTAGTGGATTCAACCTTATCATGGTAAACATATATATATATATATATATATATATATATATATATATATATATATATATATGAACATATGCATATATACAAATATTTCAAGCAGGAGAATTAATGTTCTTCTAGCCTGCCAATTTACCAAAACACTTGTTGCCATAATAAGTGTCCAGGATGTTCTTTAAAATATCTAAATCAGTTCTTGCTTTAATGTAGTTTGGTAGTCTATGCCATGCATCAGCTACTCTCTCGGAGAACCAATTAGTACACTTCTCCTCTATATAGAATCTTTTACGTAGGTGGTCTGATGACTATTACTTTTTGGTGGCAGTAGCACAGTGGTGCAGCAGTTAGCATTATTGCCTCACAGCAAGAGGTTCTCCAGTTTAATTCTCCGCTAGTGTGCCTTCTGTGTGGAGTCTGCATGTCCTCGCTATGTTCATGTGGGTTTCCTCCAGGTGCTCCGGTTTCATCCCACATTCCAAACACATGCTTCTGGAGTGTTTATCCCTTGGCTTCCTCTGAAAATGGGCTCTGTGCCAGCTGGACTTTCTCAGTAAACAAATGTTACATAAATAAATGAATAAATAAATAAATAAATAAATAAATAAATAAATAACCCCAAACCCTCCCAGAGGTAGTTGTCTCTAAATGCCCTATATACCTGAATAAGGTCTTCTCATAAATATCTATATGGGAGACTGTACAAGTTGAGCTATTGTAGTCTTTCATGAGAACTGAAATTCTCACATCCGGATGCCTTTGTTCCACTCTCATACCTGTTTTCCTATAGGGTTTCCATACTGGTATTCCATGCTCAGATTTTGGTCTAATATGACTAAGAAACAATGACTTCATCATTTTTGATTTCCTAGACTTTATAAATCTTTTTATACAACGTATAGTTCTATAACTATCATTAACCAATTGGTTGATATGATTAGAAAATGTATAGCTGGATCTACCCATATACCCAGGTCCTTAAATGAATCTAGAGTTTCAATCACTGTGTGTGGTACCCACATACCCAGGTCCTTAAATGAATCTGCAGTTTCACTCACTGTGTGTGGTACCCACATACCCAGGTCCTTAAATGAATCTACAGTTTCAGTCAGTGTGTGCGGTACCCACATACCCAGGTCCTTAAATGAATCTACAGTTTCAATCACTGTGCATGGTACCCACATACCCAGGTCCTTAAATGAATTTACAGTTTCAATCAATGTGTGCTATATTAAGTGTTCATCTTATAATTTATGTCTCCTAAATCTGGTATGCTTAGTTTTTGATGTATTTATCAACATATTATTCTCCTGTGCCCAAATGGGCAGGTTATTTTGCAGACATGCTTTATCTGTAACAAATGTAATCAGGTTACTAATTTTCAAGTCTTCTGCAAAGAGACTGTAGAACACTTCAAATGAAAAATATACATTATACCATGACCCTCCATTAATATTCCAAAACGTGCATGCTGATTGGTCAGCATGCATGTTGTAAATCGACTTATACTAATGGAAAAAGGTCCGGTCGCCCGGACTTTTTCCATTAGTATAAGTCTTTTTTTAAACACTGTCTCGCTATGTTAAAGGAGTTTAACATAGCGAGATAGGTTTAAAAAAAGTAACGGAGATTTCCATTGCTTTTTTAAAGCTGTCTTGCTATGTTAAACTCCTTTAATATAGCGAGACAGTGTGTAAAAAGCAATGGAGATCTTGCTTTCTCCGTTGCTTTTTTTTTTAAACCTGTCTCGCTATGTTAAATGGGTTTAACATAGTGAAACAGTTTGTAAAAAGCAACGGAGATCTTGCTTTCTCCGTTGCTTTTTTCAAAACTGTCTCGCTATGTTAAATAGGTTTAACATAGCGAGACAGCTTTAAAATAAGCAACGGAGATTCTCCGTTGCTTTTTTTTAAAGCTGTCTCGCTATGTTAAACCCATTTAACATAGAGAAACAGTAAAAAGCAATGGAGATCTTGCTTTCTCCATTGCTTTTGCCCACAGCTCTGATGTACTGCGTAGGCATACGCATGCGCAGTACATCAGAACTGCCGCAGAATACCAGACAGCTGCGGAAGGGCAGCAAGGAGGCATTTTTTTTATACAATGCCATTATTTAAGAAAAGTAATTATTTTTTTCTTAAATAATGTCATTGTATAATAGCAATAACCCACTTCTGGGTGTGGGTAAATCCAGCATTACCCACACCCAGGCATGGGTTATTGCTATAATCTGACACTTCAAATGAAAAAGATACCATCTGACACTTCAAATGAAAAAGATACAATATAACCAAATAAGGGCCTAGGACAGAGCCCCGTGGGACACCCTGACTGTAACCAAGGATTCCACCTGTCCAGTTGGCATGTGATACTTGCCATGTCCTATTTGTAAGCCATGCAGCTGTCCATCTTATCAAGAATACATCAATACCTAGTTGTACTAATTTACTGATCAGTGTTTTGTCTATGATCCTGTCAAATGCTGAAGTTAAATTTATATAAATTACATCACAGCACAGTTTGTCTGTCATAGCTGTTATTATATTGTTAGAGAACATTGTGTTATAGGTGGTAATATATCTTTTTTTTTAAATATATGCATGCTAATACATGGTTTTAAGTCCCAAACGTTCCATTTCTGGCAATAATTTATCCAATATGACCTTCTCCATTATTTTTCTATAGCACAAAAGTAAATATATGGGTCTGTATGACTCTGGATTTGTCCTACTTCCCTTGCTCTTAAAGCCAGGTTTAACAACTGCATGTCATCCATCATGAGGAACCATCCCATATTTATATGACCTAGTAAATAACAAATATATAGGCTAGGATTGCCTTGCTAAAGTAATACCTGTAATGGATTGAGAACAGATTTAAATTTTTACATCTATCTTGGTAACTTACATCTTTTACAGTTGGCATTTGTTTCATAAATTTCCTTTGAGCAGATCCATTTTTTCTGAAGTTGACTTCTAGTGTAAATAAAATTTGAGTTCTCAAACTCTAGAATAGATCTCATGTGAGTTTTATAAAATATTGCCAAGTTATGTCTATTTCTCATTATTAAGTTATCTCCATGTCTCATGGAGAATGACTTCAACATGAGTCCCATATGTCTCAAGGCCTTGCCTCTGATGTTATCTCCATGTCTCATGGAGAATGACTTTAGCATGAGTCCCGTATGTCTCAAGGCCTTGCTTCTGATGGTATTTCCATTTCTCATGGAGAATGACTATATGTCTCAAGGCCTTGCTTCTGATGGTATCTCCATGTCTCATGGAGAATGACTTCAGCATGAGTCCCATATGTCTCAAGGCCTTGCTTCTGATGGTATCTCCATGTCTCATGGAGAATGACTGCAGCATGAGTCCCGTATGTCTCAAGGCCTTGCTTCTGATGGTATCTCCATGTGTCAAGGAGAATGACTTCAGCATGAGTCCCGTATGTCTCAAGGCCTTGCTTCTGATGGTATCTCCGTGTCTCATGGAGAATGACTTCAGCATGAGTCCCGTATGTCTTAAGGCCTTGCTTCTGATGGTATCTCCATGTGTCATGGAGAATGACTTCAGCATGAGTCCCGTATGTCTCAAGGTCTTGCTTCTGATGGTATCTCCATGTTCATAGGTTCATAGGTAGGTATTAGGCTATCTACTCGAAGGCATTTATAAGCCTAGCCGGAATGTGTTGGCTTTCGCCTCCCCCTTAGATTAGTTCCCTGAGCCTCTGTCCAGCACAGCCATGGAAGTGATCCCTGGGGTAAACTTTCTGTTTCCCATCCACTCGTCAATGTTTCTCTAGAAGAGGGTTAGCGAGGAGCTCTGTCTAATGTAGATTGGACTCTTTTTCCAGAGCATGGGAAGTTTCTGGGACAGGAATCTATCCCTCCAGCATGTCCTGTTTATTGTTGTGGTGAGGTTTAGATCCCTGGAGCGTGTGGCTCGAGGGGATATGGTTTTCTTTAGGTGGAGCATGTCCATCAATTCTGGGTTGGACATGGCCTTGTATGTCAGACAGAGATCACCTCTGAGTAGGCAGTATGCAACTGAGCACAGCTGGAGTTTCTTCAGTCGAGCTGCATATGGCATCTGCTCGAGGCCAGTGATCCTCTTGGTGAGGTACTTCTGTGCTCTTTCCAGCTGTTGCAGGTGTCTTGTAAGGTACATCCCAAATGGGGCATTGTACTCTATGATGGGTCTGATGAGTGATGCATAGACGGGCCCAACTACGTCTTTCAATCTGGATGCAAACCCTTTTCTGATTAGGTGGGCCAAATAGAAGGATTTTTCAACCACTTTGGCAATGTGATTATCAAAGGAGAGGTTACTATCTTCTTGGGTCCCCAGATCCCTTATTACATCTTCCGTATTTAGGGGGCTACCACCTATGTGGTAGTTTGTGGGTACTTTGTTTTTTCCAAAGGGGATAACTAAACACTTTTTGGATTTAGCTTGAAGCCATGGTATTGACACCAGTTATCTGTCTCAGTGAGACCCCTTTGGAGGATGTCTGTGTTGGCCGGAGAGTCAGTTATAGCCCCTAGTTTGCAGTCGTCTGCGAACTTGGTCAGCCATAGTCCTCCTGTGCTTGCCTGTAATTCTGAGAAGTATATGCCGAACAGGAGGGATCCTAGGACTGAGCCCTGGGGAACACCACTTGTAACTGGTTTAGAATCAGACCTAGCTCCCGCAACTCTTACCATGTGGGTTCTGTCCGTGAGCCAGTTGGCAACCCATCTCATGATGTAGGGGTTTATGTTCAGGCTGGTGAGCTTGTCTATAATACCTGAGTGGGGAATGGTGTTGAAGGCCTTTGCAAGGTCTAGGTAGGCTGTGTGGACCACCTTTCCCTTGTCTATAGCCTTGGTAACTGTCTCAAAGAAGTCCACCAGGTTTAGGAGGCATGATCTGACCTTAACAAAGCTGAACTGGGTAGGGTCCAGTGTTTGGAGGTTTCCAATGTCTCTGTTAATGAGATCCATGATTATGCACTCCATAGCTTTGCAGACCAAGCTAGTCAGGCTTATAGGGCGATAGTTCCCGGTGTCTGTTGTGGCTCCACCTTTATGGAGTGGAATAACTGTTGCTGTGTACCACTCTGTGGGCACGTAGCCTGTGGAGAGGCTGAGTTTAAACAGTGTGTTTAGGTGAGGGGTTAGTTCATGTTTGAGCTCATGTAGGATGCAGCCTGGGACACCGTCCGGTCCCATTGATGCTGTGTTTTTGGCTTTGGAAAGGGCTGTTTTAACCTGAGTGTCTGTGATTTCAGGGGAACTACATTCTTCTGGTATAGTTATGGGCCCTTTTGGGGGTGAGAGGGGGGTGAAGTTTGCACTGAACCTGTCTGCCAGGATGTTGGTTATATCAGTCAGTTCAGTGTATTTTGTGTCATTCTGCAGTAACTCTGAGCAGATCTGAGAATTGCCACTTAGATTCTTGACATAGCTAAAGAATGCCTTGTGGTTATCTTTGGACCCCATGGCAATTTTTCTTTCGAAGCTAGCCTTGGATGATTTTATGAGGGAACATAGTTTCTTGCTGATACTGATCAGGGATGTCTTCCCTTCTTGTGATTTTACTCTTTTCTGTACTAGTTTTCTCCTTCTATTGCATAACTTGTTTATGGCAGGGGTCCACCAGACTCATTTCCTTTTCTTGGAGGAGTGAGTCTTGGTTTTGTTTGGGTTAGCACGATCCATGCATTCTTATAGGTGCCCATAGAGTGCATTAGTGAAGGAATTTGCAGCTTGGACAGCATTGTCTTTTAGCATGGGGGCTTTGAAACTACTCACCTCGGTCTTAAGTAACGTGAAGTTTGCTTTTGAAAGGTTTTTCACAGTGGTTTCTTTGACCGGGGGTGCTGTTGGAATGTAGATATCCAGAGTAATTAGTTTATGGCCAGATCTAACCAGCAAGGGGTTGATCTCTGGTGTGGAACACCGGTCGCCCATGTTGGTGATGACTAGGTCCAATATGTTGTCACCTCTGGTGAGGGTGTTGACCAGTTGATCCAGGGCATTTGAGTTTATAAATTCTAGGAAATGTTGGGCAAGGGAGTTTGTACTTGAGTAGTTCTCACAGTTAATGTTTGGGTAATTGAAATCACCCACTAGCAGGGTGTTTGGTAGGACCTTTATGTTTCCCAGTGTTTCCAGGAATGCGGAGTGGGGGTCTTGGGACATGGTGGGTGATCTGAGACTGTAGCAAGCTATAATTTGAATAGCAGTTTTGCCCATTGTTAGTTGCACGTGAATGATTTCTGAAGCATTGTGCTGTGCCACTAACCTGGAGGTGTGGGTATCCTTGATGAATATGGATACTCCCCTGCCTTTTGTATTTCAGTCCGGGTTTTGTGGCCGAAATGTATGGTATGAGTTGTAGCCTGGTAGTACCGGGGTGCTCTCTGGAGCCTTAAACCAGGTTTCTGTTACTGCACATATATCGATTTTCTCCATACTGAGGAGTGCCTTGAGTGTATGCATTTTAAGGTTTAGACTTCTGGCATTGAGTAGCATTACCCTCAGTTTTTTGGTACTTGTGCTATTTACGGCGGTGGGTTTGTTTTTTGAGACTTGCCTAAAAAGGCACTATGCGAGTGGCAAGAGCCTTGGCCAGTATTCAAAACCCTAAGGGTGACAGGTGCAAGCTGTCTCTAGCAAAGCAGCGTCGCTTGTCAAACATGTCATTCCAGGCTGACAGACACTGGATCCCCTTTGAATGACACCAGAAGCTTAGCCAATTGTTGAAATTGATACTTTTTCTCTATACCGTGGTATCATTCTTGGTGAGGGCAGATTTTTGATTTTGATGCACATCCTGACCAACAGCATTTGCAACATCCATCCATCCATAGATACATACATACATACATACATACATACAAATGTTTCAAGCATGGGCATTAATGCCCTTCTAGCATGCCAGTATTTATTTTATTTATTTATTTTATTTAACATTTGTTGACCGGGAAAGTCCGACTAGGTTCCACAGAGCCTGTTTTCAGTGGAGGCCCGGGGAGAAATGCTCCAGATTTGCCAAAACACTTGTTCCCATAATAAATGTCCAGGGTGTTCTTAAAAATATCTAAACTAGTACTTGCTTTAATGTAATTTGGTAGTCTGTTCCATGCATTGGCTACTCTGTCAGAGAACCATTTAGTACACTTCTCATTCCTATAGAATCTTCTGCATAGGCTGTCTGATGATTCTCTAGTACTTTTGATAACCCCAAACATTCCCAGAGATATTTGTCTCTAAATGCCCTATATACCTGAATAAGATCTCCTCTTAGATATAGGTAAGAGACACTGTACAAGTTTAAATGTTTTACTCTTTCATAATACTTTAAATTTTCACATCCATGGATGCCCTTGGTGTATTTTTGCTGTATTCTTTCCAGTTTGTTCATGATTGTTTTCCTATAGGGTTTCCATGTTGTTATTCCATACTCAAGCTTGGGTCTAATGTAACTAACAAACAACAACTTCATTATTTTTGATTTCCTAGACTTTATAAATCTTTTTATACAACCTATGGTTTTATAACTATCATTAACCAATCGGTTGATATGATTAGAAAAACTCATAGCTGAATCTACCCATATACCCAGGTCCTTAAATGAGTCTACAGTTTCTATCACTGTGTGCTGTATTAAATATTCACCTTTCAGTTTATGTCTCCCACATCTCATATGCTTAGTTTTTGATTTATTTATTTGTTTATTTATTTGACATTTGTTGACTGGGTTGGTCCAGCTGGGACAGAGCCCTTTTTCAGTGGAGACCCGGGGAGAAAAGCTCCACAGTAAATACAAGCATGCACGAGATACATTAATACATACAGTACATACAAATGTAAGTATATATATATATATATATATATATATATATATATATATATATATATATACAAAAACAGGTTAACATGAATGGTAATTAGTTTGTACAAATCAGCACATTTTATGGTACAGTCCAACAGTATAGAGAGGATAATACAGATAAAATTTGCAGGGCAATGAACAGTAGTTATTGTGTATTATACCATGACCCCCCCAAAACGTGCACGCTGATTGGCCAGCGTGCACATTGTAAATCGAGTTATACTAATGGAAAAGGTCCGTCACCGGACTTTTTCCATTAGTATAACTCTACTTTTAAAACACTGTCTCACTATGTTAAATGGGTTTAACATAGCGAGACAGCTTTAAAATAAGCAACGGAGATCTCCGTTGCTTATTTTAAAGCTGTCTCGCTATGCTAAACCCATTTAACATAGCGAGACAGGTTTTTAAAAGCAACGGAGAAAGCAAGATCTCCGTTGTTTATTGTTCGCTATGTTAAATGGGTTTAACATAGCGAGACAGTTTTAAAATAAGCAACGGACATCTCCGTTGCTTATTTTAACTGTCTCACTATGTTAAACCCATTTAACATAGCAAAACAGTAAAAAAGCAATGGAGACCTTGCTTTCTCCATTGCTTTTGCTCAACTCTGATGTACTGCGCAGCGCGGTACATCAGAACTGCCGGATGCCAGACATCTGCGGAAGGGCAGTAAACAGGCATTATACTATGCCATTATTTAAGAAAAGTAATAGTTTCTTTTCTTAAATAATGTCATTATAAGCAATAACCACTTCTGGGTGTGGGTAATGCTGGATTTACACGGTTGGCTTTGTTTGGTCCCTCGGGCTTCGCCCTCGGGACCAAACCACGCCAACCGTGGGTAAATCCAGCATTTCCCACACCCAGAAGTGGGTTATTGCTATAATAAGAGGTGGGTAAACGTGGGTTTTGAAGCTTGGTCATTGTACTGTTAAAGGCTGTACATCACAATGAACAGTAGTTATTGTGTAATAAGAGGTGGGTAAACGTGGGTTTTGAACCTTAGTCATTCTACTGTTAAAGGCTGTACATCAGTACAAATTATTCCGGGTGAGAGAGGGAGAAGAGGGGGTAGTATGAAATGATTTTATAAGAGTGAGGTTAGGGGCAGAGAGTTATGGTCTATATTGAATCAGCGAATGCTTAAAAAAGCGAACGCTGATTCATCTACCCTATTTGAGTGAAAGCAATCCCGAACACCCAGAACAGCGATTTTTTTCCCAGGGAAGCCTAGGGCATGTCATCCCAGGCAGACAGACACCGGATCCCCTTTGAATGACACCAGAAGCTTAGCCAATTGTTGAAATTGATCATTTTTTCTTTATACTGTGGTATAATTCTTGTTAAGGGCAGGATGCTACTCAGGGTCAGGGTCATACCGGCCTGGGCTACGTGATCAAAGAGCTCTTCCATATCTCTTTTCATGTAGTCCAGGGAGGTATGGCTCAGGTCATTCACACCAGCATGGACAATGACAGAGTCATATTTGTACTTGTTCTGGAGTGACCTGAGTGCTTGTGTTATGTGGCGGATCCTGGCACCCGACAGGCAGCTAACAGTAACCTTCTCCTTGTTCAGCCTAGTAAGTGAGACGTCAATGTGCCTGACTATAGAGTCACCTTTTACTATTGTGTTGGGTATGTTATTTTGCCTTAAGGGCTGTGATTTTCACTGGTTTTGTGAAGTATGTGTTTCATGGTTTGTGTTGGGGGGGTGGAAGTTGCTTGGATGTCTGCTTCGGAGGTCTCTGTTGCTTTTGTAGATTTTTATTTAGAGCCCCCAAGTATGTTTTCATGTATTTATGTGTGTATTTTGCTGGTGCTGGTTTAATGGGTCTATGTGAGACTGGTGGTGTGATGCAAGTATTTCCCTTCTCCTCTTGACTGTCTGATCCAGTCTTGGGTTGAGACAGCTTAGCCTCCAGTTTGGCTGTATAATTGCATCTCTCACATGTATTAGTGTTTGATGGTAAGAAGAGAGGGTTGGCTGTGTACATGAGGCAGTTGTAACATTGCCTCAAAATGCCCAGATTCACCAGTTGGACTGGAGAGTACACCTGAAACTGCCCTTTGGACATACCTGGATAGGTACAGTGAACTGTTTTTCTGATTGGTTGGTAAGGTTGAATAGAGAGCCTTGTCCTTCTGTACAGTATAGTGCTAGGGTTTATAAGTGCTTGCTATGAGTTTTGAGCAAGTGCCGGGCTGAGAAATGAATGGCTTGAGTGCTTAAGTTGAAAATTTGTCTAGTTCCAAGGGAAAAATGTGGAGCCGGGAATAGTTATTCCCTAGCTAACTGGTGCTGCCCGGCGGGCAAAATCGGGAAAATGCATTTTTTATAGCAGGGAAATGAAAGAGATAGAAATTAACCCCAAATGGCCAATAAACTACTAATTTCTGGGCTGAAACTACTCCTCCAGGGACAGATAGGCTGCTCAAAGCTCCCCTCTCTCACAGGTGAACAGAGAAACTTCCTTCTATCCAAATAAGGTATGGGCAAACACTATCGTGAATAGCAAAAAAGCAGGACCATGAATCCACTGAAATATTTTACTAAGAATTTAAACAGTTAAACGTTTTCATTTTAATAATTAGGATTAAATGTCTACAAATGGATTAGCTTGAGAAATGATAGCACATCACTTGACTGAATCATTAAAAACACACTGTATAAGATAGATATTAAGCATGAAATTCATGAATGACTTACAATTCATGAAAATCATGATCTGAATAACACCATGTTCATAATGCACTGACCGTAGCACAGCAATATGCAGATTCACATTATTCTGTGCAGGAGGTATTATTTTTAGAATTAAGGAATATGTCACAGGCGTGACCTATATGTAATAGTATGATAGTGAAAAAAAATTATCAGCATATTATTCTCCTGTGCCCAAATGATCAATTAAGTCAAGTTCATTTGCATACATGCCTTATCTGTAACACGTAATCAGTTTACCCAATTTCAGGTCATCTGCGTATAGACTGTAGAACACCTCAGATGAAAAAGTTAGGTCTGAAAGATACAATCTAAACAAGTAAGGGCCTAGGACAGAGCCCTGTGGGACACCCTAACTGTAACCAAGGATTTCACCTGTCCAGCTGCTGTATGATACTTGCTCTGTCCTATTTGTAAGCCATGCAGAATTTTATTGAAAAATAATAGTAGCTTCATCCATATAAGAACTTTTTCCTCATTTGCTGTCATACTTTACCCTCCTGTAGCAACCCTCTGGTGTCTTGTACAGGAAAAGAGGAGGCGGGTCCCCAGGGGCCCTGGCTAAATTTCCCTGAGCTAGGGAAAATCACCTTGAGTCTTCCCTAAAACGAGGCCAGTGGCCTAATAGGACTAACCTAATCAAAAAATGTAGTTGTCTCAAAGAGATGCTGTAGTCAACCGGAGGAGGCACACACACACACACACACACACACACACACACACACACACACACACACACACACACACACACACACACACACACACACACACACACAGTTTCCTCTGACTTAAGTCAATAAGTCAAGATGTTATGACATAGCTGAAGTCTACTGTCTGCACTTTGAGTTTTGACTGACAAAGCCATGAAAATTACATTGATTTTTAAAAGCCGGAATCTGATTGGAGGTTGCAGTGCTGATGGTGCACGTTCCAGTGATGACACATCCTGAAGGCATGTCCTCACAGGTCAAAGGACATAACCCTCTTTTTAAGCATTCCGCTCACAGGCACCATTTTGAGTGGTGATTATGTGTCTCGGGTATGCTTGCTGCACAGACTTAATACCTTCCTGCAAGAATGAGTTTGCTTCCATTTTGCTTTAGCTGTCATATTTTGCATTTCTTACATGGGGGTAGACAAGACCTAGTATTTCTTTTAGCCAAAAGTTAGAAAGAGGCCCGTCCTTCTGATGAGATGTTAAACGGAGGCTCCACCTGCCTGAGCTGGAGGTAGCTCAGGTGGATGTAAAACATCCCACGGCACCTATCAAAAATAATAATCAAAGTTCCCTGGTGTTCTGGCCAAAATTCCCCTAAAAAGTATGAATATCACTTCAGGTCTCCCCAGAAAGACATGATTAGCTTAGTGCAACTACCTAGTCAACAAAGTATAAATAAAAAATAGTCAGTGTTTTCATAAAAAAAAATCTATCAATTAAAACACTTTTGTTTTATATTTTCTTTGTGCAACAATGTACCTTGTCTGTGTATTTAATTTTTTTAGTAAAGAATTATTTTTGTTTAATTTTAAAGCATGTAACAGATTGCTTTTTTTGCTTTATGGTGATTAGCTGCTGGTATCTGCCTTAGGGTGAGACAAACTACACAGTTATAAATTGCCATCACTTTTTAATATTTTATTTACCTTATTTCTCATAGTGGTAGAGTGTAACTAGCGTATGTTAAATTAGTGGAAACATGTTTCCCCTTCTTTCTGCTTCATTCATTCCTTCCATCCATCACCGGTTCAACCTGTTCCTCCTTCTTCTCCTCCCGAACTTCTCCAAGTGAGCTGAGGCCAGCATGGATCGCAAAGGTGCAAGGAGGTAATGCCAGCAATTGCTTTTGCTGCTAACGGAGGGGGGGGGGTATTAGGACCTACCTTTATTTCCTTATCTTCCATCCCAATGTTCATTGACAACATCAGAAGGCTACTCCCTTCTGTGGATCACACCTCCCAGCAGGGAGTGTCTTTGACAAATGTCCTTCCCCTGGATGACCATGCCCATCCCTCCTTGCTAGTGCCTCTAATGTCCAAGCCGCTACTCAAACCCTAGTCACCTGGATCATAGTTAGGGGTTGCCACCTGGGCCATAGTTAGGGCTTTGTCACCTGAGCCATAGTTAGGGCTTTGTCGCCTGGAACTTAATTACGGCTTTGTCACCTGGACCATAGTTAGGGCTTTGTCACCTGAACCATAGTTAGGGCTTTGTCACCTGGGCCACAGTTAGGGCTTTGCCACCTGAACCATAGTTAGGGCTTTGTCACCTGACCACAGTTAGGGCTTTGTGAATGTGCTGGCTTTAGCTGGTAGTATTATTAACATAAAACAGCAGAAAGGTATTAGTAACCTGTCCTGGAAATTAATTTGTGCTTGCCTGTGCATGTGTGTGTGTGTGTGTGTGTGTGTGTGTGTGTGTGTGTGTGTGTGTGTGTGTGTGCCTGAATGCAATTACTTGCTCACAATTACAGTTACTAAGCACTTTATGACACTGAACTCAGACTGGGGGGAGGAGCCTATGAAACGACGTTCAAAGGTGTGCTCTGTAGCTGTTTGTGTGTGTATGTTATTGAGCATTACGGCCACATCACACGTTTGTTACATCCTCTTAGTGCCAAACCTCACTTCATTCATTATACCGATTTGTAGTCATATGTACTTATATTTCTGCTGGTTTTTGCTGTTGTATTTGTCGGTGTTCATTATCAAAACTCCTGGCTACACTCCTGGACCGTCTTGTAGAATGTTTAAGTAAAACCTCATGAATTGATACACTGCAACAGAGGAGAACATGCTAGCTGAATATATTGTCTTCCTTTTTATAATGTAGGCCTTGGTTACTTGTATATTGTTAATATGTTTAGCCTTGCTCCTCTTTCTCCTGTAAAATAATGTTGGGACGTAAAGAATTAGAGAAAACGAATATACACATCAAACTTGTCACTTCTGTCACAGACATGTATTCACAGCAGAATACTAGAGATTGTAGAACTATAATCTGATTAATAAAAGTACACCTTGTTATAAAACAACATATATTTACATATACTGTACATAATCAGTATATGTATATGGTAAGTGTTACCCTGGTGCCCCTCACTTGAAATTTGGTTGATGCTGTGCCTGTATTATTTCTGCACTTCAGTTATCTCTTCTGTTGCCTTGGATGCATTGACTAGATTCAGATCTGCTGAATCAAGACTGTCATTGTTACACTTAAGTACTAAACCAACCATATTGCATTAGGAGGGATTCCCAGCACCCTTGTGGCAGAAGTGTGTCAATCTAGTCTCATCTGAGTTGGACTGGAGATTATTGGAGGAAGACTCATTGTGTGCTTTCCTACTGGCAGCTAGGCTTAAAAGTGTTTATTTTGGATGGTATTTAAGCCTCACATTTGCATGTTGCTGTGCTTCACATAGCAGAGGTTGGTGGTGACCTGTATACATGCAAAAGCCTTAAAACATAGTTTTTTCCCTAGACATTTGTCAGTGGAACCAGGCTTCCCTGCTATGACAGGGCCAATTCAGTTGTGCACTGAGCAGTGCTGCCTCACTATTCATCCCTAACAAACACACGTATAATGCCACACTATTCATCCCTAACAAACACATGTACAATGCCACATTATTCATCCCTAACAAGCACATGTATAATGCCACACTATTCATCCCTAACAAACACATGTATAATGCCACACTATTCATCCCTAACAAACACATGTATAATGCCACACTATTCATCCCTAACAAACACATGTACAATGCCACACTATTCATCCCTAACAAACACATGTGTTGAAAGGAAGCCTTAGGAAGCCTTCTAGCTTAATTTTGTTTCTTAGAACTAGCCAGTTTTTTGTTTCAGCACTTGTTCAGAACTTATTGTAAGCACTAAACAAGCTACAAATTACTACAGCACTCAACTTTCCTCACTGTCTAGAGGAAAACAGTTTCTAGTACTTAACAAATAAGCACCTATCCAGGCATGTCTAAGGGTCAGCCCCTGCTGTTTTCTCCTGTCTACCTGATGAATCTGGGCATCTTGGGGCAATGCAGTAATTGCCTCATGTACACAGACAACCCTCTCCTCCTACCACCCAACACTACAACCATTGAGAGATACACTTATATAGCCAAACTGGAAGCAAAGCTCTCTTCACCCAAGACTGGACTAGACAGTCAAGAGGAGAAGGTAAACACTTGCACCACACCACACTCAGCACATAGTCCCTCAAAACCTACACCACCAAAACACACACATAGAAACACAAAACACACACCTACATTCGCGGAGGCTCTCAGTAAAAACCTGTCCAAGCAACAGGGACCTCCAAAGCAGAAACACAAGAACCTCCACCCCCCCAACACAACCCAAATGACACATAGCCCACAAACTCAGTGTGCCACTCAACCACAGCCCATAAGGCATAACAACGTACCCAACAGTCTTGTCATAGGTGACTCTATAGTCAGACACACTGATGTTCCACTCACCAGGCTAAACAAGGAGAAAGTTACTGTCAGCTGCCTGTCAGGTGCCAGGATCCACCACATAACACATGCACTCAGGTCACTCCACAACAAGTACAAATATGACTCTGTCATTGTCCATGTTGGTGTGAATGACCTGAGATGTACCTCCTTGGACTAAATGAAAAGGGACATGGAGGAGCTGTCCGATCTTGTAGCCCAGGCAGGTATGACCCTAGCCCTGAGTAGCATCCTGCCATTACCCAGAATGATACCATAGTACAAGGACAAAATGATTGACTTCAACAATTGGCTAAGCTTCTGGTGTCATTCTAAGGGGATCCAGTATCTGTCTGCCTGGGATGACATGATCGACGAGCCACGATGCTTTGCCAGAGATGGCCTGCACCTGTCGCCCCTGGGATTCTGGATACTGGCTAATGCTCTAGCCACCCCTATAGTGTCTTTTTTAGGCAAGGTTCAAATGACAAATTCACCACCCTAACTGGTACAGGCAAGAAGAATCTGAGGGTATTGCTACTCAATGCTTGAAGTCTAAACCTCAAAATGCACTCTCTCGAGGCACTCTTTAAAATGGAGAACATCGACATCTGTGCAGTGACAGAGACCTAGTTCAAGGCTCCAGAGAGCACCCCTGCATTACCAGGCTATAAATCATACCACACCTTTCGGCCACATAACCTGGACCGAAACACTAAAGGCGGAGGAGTGTCCATATTCATTAAGGATATCCACACCTCCAGGCTAGTTGCTCAGCATAATGCATCAGGGATTAACCAAGTGCAACTAACTCTGGGAAAGACTGCAATCCAAATTGTAGCTTGCTACAGATCCCCCACCATGCCCCAGGATTCCCACTCCTCATTTCTTAATACACTGGAAAATATTAGGGTACAACCTAACACCCTAATAATGGGTGATTTCAACTACCCTACCATTAACTGGGAACATTACTCGTGTACCAACTCTTGTGCTCAACGTTTTCTGGAATTCCTAAATTCCAATGCAATGGATCAACTTATCCACACCCCCACCAGTGACAGCAATATCCTAGACCTGGTTATTACCAACATGGGCAACTGGTGCTCCACACCAGAGGTCAGTTCCTCGTTGATCAGATCCGACCATAAGCTAATCACCCTAGACATCCACATCCCTCCCCCAACTCCCATTAGGGAAACCACAGTAAAAAATGTCTCCAAAGCCAACTTCACGCTTCTTAAGACAGAAGTGGCAAACTTCACGACACCCATGCTGAAGGACAATAGAGGTATGACTGCTGAATCCTACACAAATGCACTTTATAAGCACTTACATGAGTGCATGGATTGTGCAATCCCTAACAGAGCCAAGATGCTATCCTCCAAAAAAAGGAAGCCAATCTGGTGGTCCCCTGCCATAAACAAACTCTACAACAGAAGAAAGAAACTGTTGCAAAAAAGAGTAAAATCCCATGATTGGAGAAACTCCCTGGTCAGCTTCAGTAAGAAGGTGAGATCCCTCATAAAATCCTCCAAAGCTAGTTATGAAAACAAAATCGCCACTAACTCTAAAGACAACGACAAAGCATTCTATAGCTATGTCAAGAATCTCAATGGCAACACTCAGATCTGCTATGAGTTACAGCACAATGACACTAAATATACAGAACCAACTGATATTGCCAACATCCTAGCAGATAGGTTCAGTGCTAACTTTACCCCTCTGTCATCCCCTAAACGGCCCATCTCTATACCAGAAGAATTCAAAGTTCCTGTAATCACGGCTGCACAGGTAAAAAACACACTATCCAAAGCCAAGAGCACAGCATCCATGGAACCTGACGACATCCCAGACAGCGTTCTACATGAACTACATAACGAACTGGCACCCCACCTAAGTTCCATGTTCAATCATAGCCTCACTATGTGCCCACTGAATGGTGCACAGCAACAGTTATCCCACTCCACAAAGGGGGAGCCACCACAGACCCCGGAAACTACCGCCCAATTAGCCTAACAAGCCTGGTCTGCAAGGCTATGGAGCGTATCATCATGGAACTTATAAACAATGACATTGGTAATCTCCAAACTCAGGACCCCACCCAGTTCGGGTTTGTAAAATGCAGATCATGTCTCCTAAACCTGATAGACTTCTTTGAAACAGTCACCAAAGCCGTAGATGAGGGTAAGGTGCTTCACACAGCCTATCTAGATCTCGCCAAGGCATTTGACAACATCCCCCACTCTGGAATTATAGATAAACTCACTAAACTAGGTATAAATCCCTATGTCACAAGATGGGTTGCCAACTGGCTCACTGACAGAACCCACACTGTGAAAGTAGCAGACTCCAAATCCAGCTTCAGACCAGTGACAAGTGGAGTACCACAGGGTTCAGTCCTGGGACCTCTCCTGTTTGGTATCTACTTCTCTGAAGTACAGGCCAAAACCGAAGGTCTTTGGCTAGCAAAGTTCGGAGATGACTGCAAACTAGGAGCCATAATCAAAACTCCAAAAGATGTGGACATCCTACAAAAGGGCCTTGCTGAGACAGATGCCTGGTGTCAAAGCCATGGCCTCAAGCTCAATGCCAAAAAGTGCATTGTCATTCCTTTTGGTAAAAACTCAGTACCCATGAACTACCACATAGGTGGTAGTCTACTTAACACCAAAAGTGTGATAAGAGACCTTGGGACACAGGTGGACAGTAGTCTCTCCTTTGATAATCACATCGCCACAGTAGTCAAGAAATCCTTCTATGTGGCACACCTCATCACAAAAGGTTTCTCATCCAGGAAAAAAGAGGTATTACCTCTACTCGTCACTCATTAGACCCATTATAGAGTACAATGCCCCTTTTGGTATGTACCTCACAAAACATCTACAACAACTGGAAAGGCCACAGAAATACCTCACAAAGATGATTACTGGCCTCAAAGAGATGCCCTATGCAGACCATCTCAAAAAACTGCAGCTTTACTCCATTGCATATCGCCTACTCAGAAGCGATCTCTGCCTAACACACAAAGCTATGTCAAACCCAGAGCTTTTAGACATGCTCCACTTAAAGAAATCCCAATCCCTATGAGCTACACACTCTAGGGACCTAAACCTCGTCATCACAATAAACACAACATGCTGGAGGGATAGATTCCTGTCCCAGAGACTTCCCATACTCTGGAACAAACTACCTATCTATATCAAACAAAGCTCCTCATTAGCACTGTTCAAGAAAAATCTTGATGATTGGATGAGAGATAGGAAATTGACCCCGGGGACCACTTCTGTGGCTCTGCTTGACAGTGGCACAGGAAGATAATTTTCTTGGGTGGCGAAAGCCAGGGTACCTTTGGCTAGACTTATATAGGCCCTAGGGCCAATAGCCTAGTACCTACCTATGAACCTATGAACCTATAATGCCACACTATTCATCCCTAACAAACACATGTATAATGCCACACTATTCATCCCTAACAAACACATGTATAATGCCACACTATTCATCCCTAACAAACACACGTTTAATGCCACACTATTCATCCCTAACAAACACATGTATAATGCCACACTATTCATCCCTAACAAACACATGTATAATGCCACACTATTCATCCCTAACAAACACATGTATAATGCCACACTATTCATCCCTAACAAACACATGTATAATGCCACACTATTCATCCCTAACAAACACATGTATAATGCCTCACTATTCATCCCTAACAAACACATGTATAATGCCACACTATTCATCCCTAACAAACACATGTATAATGCCACACTATTAATCCCTAACAAACACACGTATAATGCCACACTATTCATCCCTAACAAACACACGTATAATGCCACACTATTCATCCCTAACAAACACACGTATAATGCCACACTATTCATCCCTAACAAACACGTATAATGCCACACTATTCATCCCTAACAAACACATGTATAATGCCACACTATTCATCCCTAACAAACACATGTATAATGCCACACTATTCATCCCTAACAAACACATGTATAATGCCACACTATTCATCCCTAACAAACACATGTATAATGCCACACTATTCATCCCTAACAAACACATGTATAATGCCACACTATTCATCCCTAACAAACACATGTATAATGCCACACTATTCATCCCTAACAAACACATGTATAATGCCACACTATTCATCCCTAACAAACACATGTATAATGCCACACTATTCATCCCTAACAAACACATGTATAATGCCACACTATTCATCCCTAACAAACACATGTATAATGCCACACTATTCATCCCTAACAAACACATGTATAATGCCACACTATTCATCCCTAACAAACACATGTATAATGCCACACTATTCATCCCTAACAAACACACGTTTAATGCCACACTATTCATCCCTAACAAACACATGTATAATGCCACACTATTCATCCCTAACAAACACATGTATAATGCCACACTATTCATCCCTAACAAACACATGTATAATGCCACACTATTCATCCCTAACAAACACATGTATAATGCCACACTATTCATCCCTAACAAACACATGTATAATGCCACACTATTAATCCCTAGCAAACACATGTATAATGCCACACTATTCATGCCTAACAAACACATGTATAATGCCACACTATTCATCCCTAACAAACACATGTATAATGCCACACTATTCATCCCTAACAAACACATGTATAATGCCACACTATTCATCCCTAACAAACACATGTATAATGCCACACTATTCATCCCTAACAAACACATGTATAATGCCACACTATTCATCCCTAACAAACACATGTATAATGCCACACTATTCATCCCTAACAAACACATGTATAATGCCACACTATTCATCCCTAACAAACACACGTATAATGCCACACTATTCATCCCTAACAAACACACGTATAATGCCACACTATTCATCCCTAACAAACACATGTATAATGCCACACTATTCATCCCTAACAAACACATGTATAATGCCACACTATTCATCCCTAACAAACACATGTATAATGCCACACTATTCATCCCTAACAAACACATGTATAATGCCACACTATTCATCCCTAACAAACACATGTATAATGCCACACTATTCATCCCTAACAAACACATGTATAATGCCACACTATTCATCCCTAACAAACACATGTATAATGCCACACTATTCATCCCTAACAAACACATGTATAATGCCACACTATTCATCCCTAACAAACACATGTATAATGCCACACTATTCATCCCTAACAAACACATGTATAATGCCACACTATTCATCCCTAACAAACACATGTATAATGCCACACTATTCATCCCTAACAAACACATGTATAATGCCACACTATTCATCCCTAACAAACACATGTATAATGCCACACTATTCATCCCTAACAAACACATGTATAATGCCACACTATTCATCTCTAACAAACACATGTATAATGCCTCACTATTCATCCCTAACAAACACATGTATAATGCCACACTATTCATCCCTAACAAACACATGTATAATGCCACACTATTCATCCCTAACAAACACATGTATAATGCCACACTATTCATCCCTAACAAACACATGTATAATGCCACACTATTCATCCCTAACAAACACATGTATAATGCCACACTATTCATCCCTAACAAACACATGTATAATGCCACACTATTCATCCCTAACAAACACATGTATAATGCCACACTATTCATCCCTAACAAACACATGTATAATGCCACACTATTCATCCCTAACAAACACATGTATAATGCCACACTATTCATCCCTAACAAACACACGTATAATGCCACACTATTCATCCCTAACAAACACATGTATAATGCCACACTATTCATCCCTAACAAACAGCCGTATAATGCCATACTATTCATCCCTAACAAACACATGTATAATGCCACACTATTCATCCCTAACAAACACATGTATAATGCCACACTATTCATCCCTAACAAACACATGTATAATGCCACACTATTCATCCCTAACAAACACATGTATAATGCCACACTATTCATCCCTAACAAACACATGTATAATGCCACACTATTCATCCCTAACAAACACATGTATAATGCCACACTATTCATCCCTAACAAACACATGTATAATGCCGCACTATTCATCCCTAACAAACACATGTATAACGCCACACTATTCATCCCTAACAAACACATGTATAATGCCACACTATTCATCCCTAACAAACACATGTATAGTGCCACACTATTCATCCCTAACAAACACATGTATAATGCCACACTATTCATCCCTAACAAACACATGTATAATGCCACACTATTCATCCCTAACAAACACATGTATAATGCCACACTATTCATCCCTAACAAACACATGTATAATGCCACACTATTCATCCCTAACAAACACATGTATAATGCCACACTATTCATCCCTAACAAACACATGTATAATGCCACACTATTCATCCCTAACAAACACATGTATAATGCCACACTATTCATCCCTAACAAACACATGTATAATGCCACACTATTCATCCCTAACAAACACATGTATAATGCCACACTATTCATCCCTAACAAACACATGTATAACGCAACACTATTCATCCCTAACAAACACATGTATAATGCCACACTATTCATCCCTAACAAACACATGTATAATGCCACACTATTCATCCCTAACAAACACATGTATAATGCCACAATATGCATCCCTAACAAACACATGTATAATGCCTCACTATTCATCCCTAACAAATACATGTATAATGCCACACTATTCATCCCTAACAAACACATGTATAATGCCACACTATTCATCCCTAACAAACACATGTATAATGCCACACTATTCATCCCTAACAAACACATGTATAATGCCACATTATTCATCCCTAAAAAACACATGTATAATGCCACACTATTCATCCCTAACAAACACATGTATAATGCCACACTATTCATCCCTAACAAACACATGTATAATGCCACACTATTCATCCCTAACAAACACATGTAAAATGCCACACTATTCATCCCTAACAAACACAGGTATAATGCCAAACTATTCATCCCTAACAAACGCATGTGTAATGCTACACTATTCATCCCTAACAAACATGTATAATTCCACACTATTCATCCCTAACAAACACATGTATAATGCCACACTATTCATCCCTAACAAACACATGTATAATGCCACACTATTCATCCCTAACAAACACATGTATAATGCCACACTATTCATCCCTAACAAACACATGTATAATGCCACACTATTCATCCCTAACAAACACATGTATAATGCCACACTATTCATCCCTAACAAACACATGTATAATGCCACACTATTCATCCCTAACAAACACACGTATAATGCCACACTATTCATCCCTAACAAACACATGTATAATGCCACACTATTCATCCCTAACAAACACATGTATAATGCCACACTATTCATCCCTAACAAACACATGTATAATGCCACACTATTCATCCCTAACAAACACATGTATAATGCCACACTATTCATCCCTAACAAACACATGTATAATGCCACACTATTCATCCCTAACAAACACATGTATAATGCCACACTATTCATCCCTAACAAACACACGTATAATGCCACACTATTCATCCCTAACAAACACATGTATAATGCCACACTATTCATCCCTAACAAACACATGTATAATGCCACACTATTCATCCCTAACAAACACATGTATAATGCCACACTATTCATCCCTAACAAACACATGTATAATGCCACACTATTCATCCCTAACAAACACATGTATAATGCCACACTATTCATCCCTAACAAACACATGTATAATGCCACACTATTCATCCCTAACAAACACATGTATAATGCCACACTATTCATCCCTAACAAACACATGTATAATGCCACACTATTCATCCCTAACAAACACATGTATAATGCCACACTATTCATCCCTAACAAACACATGTATAATGCCACACTATTCATCCCTAACAAACACATGTATAATGCCACACTATTCATCCCTAACAAACACATGTATAATGCCACACTATTCATCCCTAACAAACACATGTATAATGCCACACTATTCATCCCTAACAAACACATGTATAATGCCACACTATTCATCCCTAACAAACACATGTATAATGCCACACTATTCATCCCTAACAAACACATGTATAATGCCACACTATTCATCCCTAACAAACACATGTATAATGCCACACTATTCATCCCTAACAAACACATGTATAATGCCACACTATTCATCCCTAACAAACACATGTATAATGCCACACTATTCATCCCTAACAAACACATGTATAATGCCACACTATTCATCCCTAACAAACACATGTATAATGCCACACTATTCATCCCTAACAAACACATGTATAACGCCACACTATTCATCCCTAACAAACACATGTATAATGCCACACTATTCATCCCTAACAAACACATGTATAATGCCACACTATTCATCCCTAACAAACACATGTATAATGCCACACTATTCATCCCTAACAAACACACGTATAATGCCACACTATTCATCCCTAACACTAACAAACACATGTATAATGCCACACTATTCATCCCTAACAAACACATGTATAATGCCACACTATTCATCCCTAACAAACACATGTATAATGCCACACTATTCATCCCTAACAAACACATGTATAATGCCACACTATTCATCCCTAACAAACACATGTATAATGCCACACTATTCATCCCTAACAAACACATGTATAATGCCACACTATTCATCCCTAATAAACACATGTATAATGCCACACTATTCATCCCTAACAAACACATGTATAATGCCACACTATTCATCCCTAACAAACACATGTATAATGCCACACTATTCATCCCTAACAAACACACGTATAATGCCACACTATTCATCCCTAACAAACACACGTATAATGTCACACTATTCATCCCTAACAAACATAGGTATAATGCCACACTATTCATTCCTAACAAACACATGTATAATGCTACACTATTCATCCCTAACAAACACATGTATAATGCCGCACTATTCATCCCTAACAAACACATGTATAACGCAACACTATTCATCCCTAACAAACACATGTATAATGCCACACTATTCATCCCTAATAAACACATGTATAATGCCACACTATTCATCCCTAACAAACACACATATAAGTCCCTCTGGTAGTCCTGGCGCAAAGTCTGGCCAAATTAGCCCACTTCCTAGTCATGGCGCAAAGTCTGGCCAAATTAGCCCACTTCCTTACTTAATAGTACATACAGTAAAATACTGCTATAATGGACGGGCAGCTTCCCATTACCTCTGTGGCAGCCTGATTGACAAGGGCATCATGAGACAATGCAGCAATTGTCTCATGTACACTGAC
This sequence comes from Protopterus annectens, assembly GCF_019279795.1. Lineage (NCBI taxonomy): Eukaryota > Metazoa > Chordata > Ceratodontiformes > Protopteridae > Protopterus > Protopterus annectens. Next base: position 756,279,589 of record NC_056736.1, read on the forward strand.
AAACACTTACTTTTAAAAGAAACAGAGCTATAATTATACTATGGAACTGGAGGCAATACACAAATGGATATCAAACATATTGTCAGCATACACACTTCACCTCACACAAAATAAAGACATGACACATAAATCCAAAACATCAGATACCTACCAAATGGAAACCACTTGCACACATTACAATACAAATAGGAACCACTACACATAATAACACACATACCAGTGTCTCAACAAATAAGCCCATAAGGCGTAACACCTCAAATCCTAATGTATTGGTCATAGGTGACTCCACAGTGAGACACATGAAAGTCCCCCTCACCAGGCTGGACAAGGAGAGGGCTAAGGTTAGCTGCCTGTCAGGTGGCAGGATCCATCAAGTCATGCAAACACTCAAGTCACTCAATAACAAGTGCTGTTATGACTCTGTCATAGTCCATGTGGGAATGAATGATGAGACGTACCTCACTGGGCTACATGAAGAGAGACATGAATGAGCTTTCGGATTATGTGCCACATGTAGGTATACACCTGTCCTTAAGCAGCATTCTACCTTCTCCAAGGATTATGCCACAATACGAACAAAAAATGATTGACTTTAACAATTGGCTTTGCTTCTGGTGTCAGTCCAAGGGGATCCAATATCTGTCAGCCTGGGTAGACATGGTTGGCAAGCCGCGCTACTTTGCCAGAGATGGTTTGCACCTGTCTACTCTAGGCTTTTGGATGCTGGCAAATACATTAGCCACCCTTATTGTTCCTTTTAGGTAATGTCAAAACAACAAACCTCCTGCCATAACAAAATCCTCTCAAGATAAAATTGAGGTTCTGCTGCTTAATGCTAGGAGACCAAAACATGAAACTGCACTCCCTGGAAACACTTCTCACTTTGGAACATGCTGACATCTGTGCAGTCACAAGAGACATGGTAAAAAAGTGTAGAAAGCAACTCAACCATGAAAGGCTAATTCAATGCCTTCCACACATTCAGAACACAAACAGAGCATGAAAGAACCAAAGGAGGATGTGCAGCTATCTTCATTAAGGCAAAGTACATCTTGAGACTGGTCAAACAGTGAGACTGTCTTGATCTACTCCATGTCCAATTAACTATAGACAAAGCCACCTATCACTACAGCTCCCCCACCATGAACCAAGAAAAGCATACCACATACCTGGACATACAGCCAAACAGCTTGGTCATGGGTTACTTTAACTATGCTTCCATCGACTGGGAAACATACATGACCCTAAACATGCTAGCCCAGAGGTTCTTGGGCTTTGTCAATATAAATGCTCTGCAACAGACAGTCAGCACCCCTCACAAGGGGCTGAAATGTCCTGATTATAGTTCTCACCAATATGGGGGAGCACTACACCCCCCCCCATGTGATGCCCTGCTGATAAGATCGGACCATGATTCAATCCCTTTCAATATAACTATAAGGCCTGACACCACTTCAGGAACCAAATAGCTTAACATTTTTTTTTCCAGAATAAATTACCTCCTACTAAGTGAAGGTATGAAAAGTTTCAATCCACCTTATTCACAGACAACACTGACTCCTAAGCAGAGGAGTACAAAAATGCCCTGTATAACCACTTAAACAGCTGTTTAGAGTTGCCTGTAACTGACCGGATCAAAACCAGGTCCTCCTGAAAAAACAAGCTACCCTGGTACACCTCAAGTATAAACAGGTTATATAACAACAGGAAGAAACTAATGTCTAAAACAAGATGGAACTGACTCAGCAGTGAAAGAATTCTCTCCACAGCTGAAATAATCAAATCAGAAATCTTGTCAAGTCTTCCAAAACTATTACGAAGGAAAAATAGCATCCTTAGCTAAGGATAATTAAAATACATTCTGTAACTACATTGAAATTTGAAAGGGAATGGCCAATTATGAGCCAGACTGGTAGTGGATGGTACCACCCATACTATACTGGAAGAAATTGCCAACCTGTAAGCTGACAGATTTGGAGCAAACTTTACAACCCTATTCCCACCATTCATACCCCAAAATATACGTACCACCATTCCTCAGCCTATTATCCCAAGAGAACAGGTCATCTCTGTGCTCTCCAAGGCCAAAACATGGCTTCAATGGGACCAGGTAACATCCCATGTTATCTATTAAACAATCTAAAATATGACTTAGTGGACCCACTTGGTGCCCTCTTTAACCACAGTCTCAGAACAGGTTCTGATCTAGTGGAATGGAGGACAGCAGCAGTAATCTCCCTGCACAAAGGAGAGCTCATCAACGAACCCTGGGAACTATAAATCCATAAGCCTAACTGATCTTATCTGCAAGGCCATGGAAAGAATCATTATGGACCTTATCAGCAAGGACATAGGCGAGCTCCAAATTCTAGACCCAACCAAGTTTGGATTCATTAAGTATAGATCATGCTTGTTCATAGGTTCATAGGTTCATACTAGGCTATCTGCCCTAGGGCATTTATAAGCCTAGCCAGAATGTGTTTGGCTTCCGACACCCATTTTCAATTTATTTTGCTATTCCCTTTTTTGAGGTTAGTATACTGTGCCTCTGTCTAACAGTGACACAGAAGTGATACCCGGGATAAACCTCCCATCCACTCATCAAGATTCCTTTTGAAGAGAGTCAATGATGGACTCTGCCTAACCTGGACTGGGATTTTATTCCAGAGTGAAGGGAGCCTCTGGGTTATGAATCTGTCCCTCCAGCATGTCCTATTTATTTCAGTGCTGAGGTTCAAGTCTCTCGAGCGTGTAGCTCGATGGGATTTGGATTTTCTGAGGTGCAGCATGTCCATTAATTCCGGGTTGGACATGGCTTTATATGTCAGGCACAGATCACCTCTGAACAGGTGGTATGCCACTGAGTAGAGCTGGAGTTTCTTTAACCGGGCAGCATATGGCATCTGTTTGAGCCCTTTGATCCTCTTGGTGAGGTACTTTTGGGGTCTTTCCAGTTGCTGCAGGTGTATGGTAAGGTACATCCCAAAAGGGGCATTGTACTCAATTATGGGCCTGATGAGGGATGAGTAAAGAGGCACGATGACCTCCCCTGATCTAGATGTGAATCCCTTCATGATTAGGTGGGCTATATAAAATGTTTTTCTAACCACTTTGGCCATGTGGTTGTCAAATGAGAGATTGCTATCAACTTGGGTCCCCAGGTCCCTAATTACTTCTTCTGTACTTAATGGATTACCACCTATGTGGTAATTTGTGGGCACTTTGTTTTTGCCAAAGGGATGACTATACACTTTTGGCATTTAGCTTGAGGCCATGGTTCTGGCACCAGTTGTCTGTTTCTATGAGGCCCTTTTGGAGGATGCTTGTGTCAGCTGGAGAGTTGATTATGGTGCCCAGTTTGCAGTCATCTGCGAACTTGGTCAGCCACAGTCCTTCTGTGTTGGCCTGTACCTCCAAGAAATATATACCGAACAAGAGAGGTCCCAAGACTGAGCCTTGTGGGGTACCACTTGTAACTGGTTTGGAGTCTGACATGGCTCCAGCAATTCTAACCATGTGGGTTCTGTCCTTGAGCCAGTTTGCAATCCATCTAGTGACATAGGGGTTTATATTTAAGCTGGTGGGCTTATCTATAATGCCCAAGTGGGGTAATTGTATCGAAGGCTTTTGCGAGGTCCAGGTAGGCTGTGTGGACCACCTTCCCCTCATCAATGGCCTTGGTGACTGTTTCAAAGAAATCAACCAGGTTTAAGAGGCAGGATCTGCCCTTAACAAAACCGAACTGGGTAGGTCCCCAATATCTTTATTTATGAGGTCCATGATGATCCTTTCCATAGCTTTGCAGACCAAGCTAGTCAGGCTTATGGGGTGATAGTTTCCAGGATCCATTGAGGCACCACCTTTATGGAGAGGGACCACTGTTGCTGTACACCACTCTTTGGGCACATATCCTGTAGTAAGGCTGAGACTGAACAGTAGTTTTATGTTTGGGTTTAGCTCTTCTTGGAGTTCATGTAGGATGCAGCCCGAGACACCGTCTGGTCCCATTGATGCTGTGTTTTTTGCTTTGGAGAGGGCGGCTCTTACCTGAGCATCTGAGATGTCAGGGGGGCAGCACTCTGCTGGGATAGATATTTGCCCTTTTGGTGGGGAAAGGGGGGGAGAAGTTTGCGCTGAACCTGTCAGCTAGGATGTTGGCAATGTATGTGGGTTCAGTGTATTTTTTGTCATTTTGGGCTAATTCTGAGCATATCTGGGAATTACCACCCAGGTTCCTAACATAACTAAAGAAAGCCTTGTGATTAACCTTAGTGTCCTGTGCAATTTTTCTCTCGAAGCTAGCCTTAGACAATTTTATCAGTGCCCGTAGTTTTTTGCTAATACTGATCAGTGATGCCTTCCCTTTTTGGGATTTTGCTCTATCATTTAGTAGCTTCCTCCTTCTATTGTATAGTTTGTTTATGGCTGGGGTCCACCAGACAGGACGTCTGCCTTTGGAGGATTGGGTATTGGTTTTATTTGGGATCGCATGATCCATGCATTCCTGAAGGTGTTCATAGAATGCATTTATAAAGGATTCTGCGGTCTGGGCCATATTTTCCACAGGCCTGGGGGCTTTGACGGATTCCACCTCGGTTTTGAGGAGTGTGAAATTTGCTTTAGAGAAGTTTTTCACTGTGGTTTTTTTGGCAGGGGCAGGGGTCGGGATGTGAATATCCAGTGAGATTAGTTTATGGTCTGATCTTACCAGTGAGGGATACACTTCTGGTCTGGAGCATAGAGTCCCCATGTTGGTGATGATCAGGTCCAGTATGTTTTCCCCTCTTGTGGGAGTGGTAACAAGTTGTTCCATAGCATTTGAGTTTATAAATTCTAGGAACCTTTGTCTAAGGTGTTGGAGCTAGAGTAATGCTCCCAGTCTATGTTTGGGTAGTTGAAGTCGCCCAATATAATGGTGTTTGGAGAGACCTTCATATTTTCCAGTGTTCTCAGGAAGGCCGAGTGGGGTTCCTGGGTTTGGGAGGGTGGTCTGTAGCAGGCTATAAACTGGAAGGCAGTTTTATCCACTGTTAGTTGCACATGGATAATCTCTGATGCTTCGTGCTTTGCCACCAACCTGGAGGTGTGGGTATCTTTGATGAATATCGATACTCCCCCTCCTTTTGTGGTTCGGTCCAAGTTTTGGGGCCGAAAAGCATGGTATGAGGTATAACCTGGTAGTGCTGGGGTGCTCTCGGGAGCCCTAAACCAGGTTTCTGTTACTGCACAGATATCGATGTTCTCCATGCTAAGGAGAGTTTCGAGTGCATGCATCTTGAGGTTTAGACTTCTGGCATTGAGTAGCATTACTCTTAGTTTCTTATCCCTTGTGATACCTATGGAGGTGGGTTTGTCTTTTGAGCCTTGCCTAAAACAGGAACTATGGGGGTAGCAAGAGCCTTTGCCAATATCCGAAAGCCCAGGGGTGACAGGTGCAAGCCGTCCCTAGCGAAGCATCGTGGCTTGTCGAGCATATCATCCCAAGCTGACAGGCATTGGATCCCCTTTGAATGACACCAGTACTTAAGCCAATTGTTGAAATTGATCATCTTGTCTTCATATTGTGGCATCATTCTTGGTGAGGGTAAGATGCTATTCAAGGTCAGGGTCATATTGGCCTGGGCTACATGCCCAGAGAGCTCCTTTATGTCTCTTTTCATGTAGTCCAGGGAGGTACATCTCAGGTCATTCACACCAGCATGGACAATGACTGAGTCATGTTTGTACTTGCCTTGGAGTGACCTGAGTGCTTGTGTTATGTGGCAGATCCTAGCACCCGACAGGCTGCTCACCGTGACCCTCTCCTTGTTGAGCCTGGTGAGCGGGACATCAATGTGCCTGACGATAGAGTCACCTATTACAAGTGTATCAGGTGTGTTGTTTAATCTTAAGGGCTGTGACTGTTCAGCACACTGGCTTTGTGAGATATGTGTTGCACGTGTTTTGTTTTGGGGTAGCGGTTGCTTGGGTGTCTGCTTTGGAGGTCTCTGCTGCTTAGGCAGATCTTTATTTAGAGCCTCCGAGTATGTTTTGTGTGATTATGTGTTTGGTTTGCTGTCGTGGTAGGTCTATGTGAGACTGGAATTGTAGTGAGTGTGGTTTCCTTCTCCTCCTGACTGGTTATGCCAGTACTGAGTTGAGGGAGCTTAGCCTCCAGTTTGGCTATATGGTTGCATCTCTCACATGTGTTGGAATTTGTTGGGAGGAGGAGAGGGTTGTCTGTGTACATGAGGCAGTTGTAACATTGCCTCAAGATTCCCAGATTCACCAGCTGGACCGGAGAGGAGATTGACAACTGACCTTTGGACATGCTAAAATCATATTGGGAATTCCTTAATAATTGAAAACAAGGGCCAGTGGGGAGTGAGGGTGTAGTGCTTTTAATTTTTAGTGCTGACTTATATAATTGCTTTAGTGAGCAAGTGCCAGGTAACTTAAGTGCAATGTGTTACAGGTAACTTAAATATTAAACCTGGTTGACTTTTTCGAGAAAGTCATCAAAGCCCTGGCTGAAGGAAAGACAGTACATACCCTCTAGCTCAACCTACCCAAGGTATTTAACACAATACCCCATTCAGGTGTTATAGAGAAACTCTCCCAAATGGGAATTAAACCTGACATCATTAGATGGGTTGCCAGTTGGCTCACTGACAGAACAGATACTGTCAAAGTAGATGATTTCACCTCTAGCAGAAGACCAGCCACCAGTGGTGTACCACAGGGTTCTGTGCTGGGTCCTTTATTGTTTGTAATTTATTTCTCAGAAGTACAGGCAAATGAGGATGGCCTATGGCTGACCACATTCACTGATTATTGAAAATTGGGTGCAATCATTGAATCCCTCAATGATGTTAACATACTGCAGAAAGGGTTAAAGCAGACAAATGATTGGTGCAAAAGCCCTGGATTAAAGTTAAATCCAAAATGCATTACTATTCCCTTTGGAAAAGTGGAATTCCCTGCTAATTACACTATTGACAGCACCCCCTAAGTATAAATTCATGGTACTACATCTGGGTATACAGGTTGCTAGCAATCTGAGCTTCCACCACTAAGTTTCTACAGTCATAAGGAAAGCCTTCTATGTGGCACATCTTATAAGTAAAGGCATCACATCCAGATCTAAGGCTGTTGTAATTCCATTATACTCAGCCCTCATCAGACCAATAACTGAGTACAATGTTCCCTTTGAATGCACTTCTCCAGATACCTACAACAACTGGAGAGACCCCAGATATTTCTCATCAAGAAAATACAGGGCATCCACACCAAGACCTACGTGGAAAGACTGAAAGCCTTGTCACTGTGCTCTGTATCCTACAGGCTATTAATAGGTGACTTGTGCTTGCCCTACAGGGCAGTCTCTGACCCTGTCCTAGTGGAAATGCACATTCACAAATTAAATTACACAAGGGTCACTCATTCTAGGGATCTTAAGCTAGCCTGTGACATGAAGAGATCATGCTGGACAGACAGGTATGTCTCCCAGAGATTGTCACTTGTCTGGAATAAACTCTCAGTTCACATGAAACAGAGCTGCTTCCTGACTCCCTTCAAACGCAACCTAAATAAATGGATGGGTGACCGCAAATTCACTATGGGGGGGGGGGGTGCCCATGTCCCTCATGGACAGGGACAGTTGGTATTAACCATAGACTCTTATTTCTGTGAATAACTCTCACCTGTAAAGCAATACCACATGGGTAAAATTGACAATAAAATCTACCAGAACCAACTCAAAAAAGCAATTCACTGGATCCACACCATAAGCTCCATACCTCCACAAAAAATAAACAGCTGAAGTGCTTATGAACACACTTTATTCCAACCACATACAAAGTTAACCACTTTCATCTCACTCAACAAATAGAGACTTCTTCAGAACTAAATTATTGTACCCATAAGCACCTCTTTTATAATGGACCCAAATTGCACTCTAATTGGTAATTAAACAATTATTAGATTACAAATGCAAAAGAAACAATTGTCCACAACACTACATATACTGACAGCTTTTATACCTTAAAAACATTAAATATATAAACATGTTGGTTAAAAATATATGTGAAAAGCATTAAAAAACACTATGTTTAATCCAGAGATCTCTCTTTTGTAACACAGAAGCTAAAGGAATGCAGTCATTGATACCTGGCGGTGAGGTCTTAACTCTAAACGGCGGTCCCACCACCCTCCTCTAGGATTTGGTGAAACCTTTTCCAAAATTCCAGATTTAAATCTAGTGAAGTCCTAACACTGTAGAGAATGTTTGTACAGTGAATTATTAACATTGCCCCTTGATGTTGCATAAAGATGTTCATGAATTCTTATTTTTAGGTTTCTTTCTGTCTTCCCTACATAATAAAAGTCGCAGGTCTGACAAATTGAGATGTAACCTGTACCTTTGGTGCTGCAGGTTCCTTTCATCAGGTTGACCTTATAACCTTGTTCCTTTAGTATTATGTTACTGGACTCTAATATATAGGGGTACTGCCTGCACGTCCCACACTTAGTAGTACCTTTATCAAGTAAATAAATAATTTTGACAGGGTGTTCAAATATTGATTTTAAGTTCCTCCCCATCTTGTATACAAATTTGGGTTCATTCCCTAGAATTTTTAGGACATCAGGATACCCCTGAAAATTGTAGTTTCTAGTTATAATTGTTCACACTTCTTTTTCCTCTTCACCAAATGGTACCACCATACTATCACAATGCTGAGAATTGTTCTTTACCTTATTTGTAGTGCCACCCAGATTCGTTTTGCCTAATAAAGGCTTGAATTTGGTTTCCCATCCATCCAAAATCTGAGTCCTAATGGGTTCAAGTGAATTATTTTGGTAACCTCTGTTTTCAAACATATTTATGATGATGTCCATCTCTTGGTGGAAACTTGTCATATCTGAGCACATATGTGCTGCCCTAACAAAAGACCCTTTGAAGATGTTACACTTGGTAAATTTGAGGTGACAGCTTTTATAGTCTAAGTAATCATTGGAAATATGTGTTTCCTGAACATCTTTGAACTAAAGACACCTAGTGCTGGATTTTTGGAAATTGCTACATCCAATAAACAACAATTTGATAGCATCGGATCATAGAACAATGAATAATTTTAACTTCAGAGAGTGAATATACAGGCATATCCTGTTTTCTGGACAAAATACTAGTCGTATATCGTACGTACCATTCACCAAAACCTTGGAAAAGAAAATGAAGAAGTTGGAACAGATGCTTTTCAAGGTACGGAACATGCAGTCTGATAACATTTGTCTAAATGAAAGTCTTAAAAATAAATGGGTGCCTAAGGGGCTTTCATTGTACAAGTGTCCTAACAGACTTTCTATGGATGATTTTGAAGTTAATGAAGTGATAACTATATTTGACAGTTTTGGTTTTCAGTTAATGCATTTCATTATAAAATGTAATGACAAACGTATTTCTGTACTATTCAATGAAAACTTTAATAAAGAAATGACTAATGATTTGTTGTTTGAGCACAATATTACAAACTATGACAGTATTTTTACTAAGGTAGAAAAGAATGTTTGTATCAATTTAAAACACAAAGGACACAAGCTAAAAAGAGACAATCAGGACTATTTAAACACGAGAGTATACCCTTTCCCAAGTCTTATTATCATCTGAACCACGACGATCACACAGTTTCAGTGTACAAGAGACGGAAGAGGGAGTGTACTTGGACTTTAGTCTTAACAGTAGAAATTAATATAACTCTGATTTCCCACCCCTCAGGAGATCTGAATGGTTATACAATAAAAGTACACAGCAGAATTCTTTATCACAGAACCAGCATACAACTTATCAAAGGACAGGGGAGGGGAACAACATGGAGGCATTACTTGAAGAAACAAATTTCAGTTTCCCCTCTTCCAATGACAATCAAATTTTAGTGGATAACAATTATTTGTTAAAGTGCTCCTGGGATTTTTTGACTAAAATCAACCAGATGTGGTATTCAAATGACTGTTGTTTTTCTATAGTTGATGTTGTGGACCTATATACATCCATTACACATGATGAGGGCCTAGAATTATTTTATGAGGCAGCAAGGACCTTGACAAATTTTAACGAAACAATGATAAATTTTGTCATGGTGGGGATGGAGTTCATTCTTAAAAACAATTTTTTTTACTTTGGAAGGAGAATATTATAAACAGATGAAAGGTGTGTCAATGGGGGCAAGTTGTGCCCCATTAAATGCCAACATGGTTCTATATGCATGGGAAGGAAAACATGTTTTTAAATCCAAATTCCCTTCAAAATGGTTCACATATCTACTATTTCTGGATGACATTTTTATTATATAAAGGGAGTCAGACAACCAACTAGTAGTGTTTGTTCAGTACCTCAACAGTCTATGTCCATATTTCAAATTTACTTCCACAGTTTCTGACATATCCATCAACTACGTGGACATAGCAATTTCTAAAAATCCAGCACTAGGTGTCTTTAGTTCAAAGATGTTCAGGAAACACATATTTCCAATGATTACTTAGACTATAAAAGCTGTCCCCCAAATTTACCAAGTGTAACATCTTCAAAGGGTCTCTTGTTAGGGCAGCACATATGTGCTCAGATATTACAAGTTTCCACCAAGAGATGGATATTTATTTATTTATTTATTTATTTTAAATTTGTTTACCAGGAAAGCCTGACTAGATTTATGTCAATTTTAAGTGAAGGCCTGGGGAGAAAAGCTCTAGAAAGCAGAGTAAAAATACATTAGGAACAATAAAAACATTTAGAGATAAGTATAATATGCAGTTTTCAGCAGGGTGACAAACATGGATAAAACATAGTAGACAACATCAAAATCACGTGGCTTCAATTTCAGACAATAATACATGGAGTTATGGGCTAAGTCCCTTCAAGAATTCGTACACATATTAGAGTATAAGATTGAAATGCTTAGGGAGAGTTTGTGGGAACAGTGGGTGGTGATTAGTTGAGGTTTAAGCAGGGACACTGCCAATGCTGTTGGAAGTGTAGTTTGAGGCTTTTTTGAACTGGGTTAAGGAGGATTGGTGAGTACGTTCAGCAGGTAGCATAATCCAAGTTTTGCCTACTGAGTTGGAGAACAGTGAGTCCCCAGCCACATTTATGCTCTTACTTGCTTGTACCAACAGTTTGTCAGCAGAGTGTAGTGACCTCAGATTGCTGTATGGTTTGATGATCTTATTTAGTGCTGGTGTTTTTTCGGGTTGATATAGTATTTTGTGGGTTATTATAAGTTGTTTGCATTGGAGAAGACTGGGCCACTCTAAACATCCTAATTGAGTTAGGTTGATACAATGGTGGGTCCTAGAGGTAGCACCGGTAGAAAATCTAGCAATATGGTTGTAACAACTAGCAAGTTTGGTAAGGGTGGCTTGGTTCAGGTTAGTGAAGAGGGGGAGGCATAGAGGAGGATAGATAGTAGGTGGGACTGAACGATAGTGGTTCTTGCAAAAGGAGTGAGGAAGGGTTTGATCCTGTATAGGGAACCCAGTTTTTTGTTGACAGATTTGATGGTTTTATTGACATGGATATCATATTTTAGGGCTTATCAACTGTGATGCCCAGGAGTTTTGTGTGAGTATCTGGGGATATAATAGTGCCGTTGTTGGAACTTATAGTAAAGAATGGTGAGGAGGATTTAAGGTCGGGGAAAAGATGAGCAGTTTAGTTTTGTTGGGGTTTAATAGAAGCTGATGGTTTGCGAACCATTTTTCTACATCATTGAAAGTATTCTGGGTTAGGGTCATGAGCTCAGTTGAGGAGGAGGAGGCGGTACATATTAAAGTAGAGTCATCCGCATATTGGATGCAGGTGGCCTTTGGAGTGATGCTGGGTAGGTCATTGATAAAGAATGAGAAGAGTAGTGGTCCTAGTATAGAGTCTTGGGGGACTCCTAGAGTAATGGGTAGACATGTGGATAGGGTATTCTGCCATAAAACTGCTTGTTGTCTGTCAGACAGGTAGTTGGTGACTGACCATATCAAAGGCCTTAGAGAGATCTAGGAAGAGAGCCGAGGTAAGTTTGTTATTGTTTCGGTTGATGTTGATAGTTAGCGAAGGATAGGAGAGGGCTGATGGTGCTGTGGTGTGGCCTGAAGCCCTGCTGAGAGTTGGCCAGTAGTTCATTCTGGGTGAGATCGTGCATTAATTGTAGTGCATTAATTGTAGGGCATTAATTGTAGTGCATTAATTGGTTGTGGACACACTTTTCCATAATTTGGCCAGTGGTGACAGTATGGCTATTGGTCGGAAGTTTGAGAGGTCTAAAGAATTCCCTCCTTTATGAAGGGGAATGACTTGGGAAACCTTCCAGAGAGAGGGGATAGTGGCTTCAGTCAAAGTGCGGTTTATTATGATCGAGACAGACAGGGTATGCAATGGCATCTGCCCCTTTTGGTAAATATTCTGGTGGGAGGAGATCAGCTGCCAGGGTAGTGGGCTTAGTTTGTTAATTAGAGATCGGATGGTCAATGTAGATACAGGTTGGAAGGTGAAAGGGAGCATGGTAGTGGGTGTGGAGGAGTTCTGAAAGGAGCTGGTGGGGGTAGTTGGCTAGCTAGTGATTGGATGCTTTTGGTAAAAAAATTGTTAATGATGTTAGCAGTTTCCTCTGGAGTTTTAAGGTCACAAGTTAAGGGGGTGGGGGTGGAGGTTTGACCAGGGTGGAGCAGTTTGTTTATGCCTGCCCAAAATTTTTGAGGTTTGTTCTGGTGTTTTTGCTGAAGGTGTTGATAGAAGTTTTTTTTGTCTAACAATGTGGCTTTCTTGGTATCATTCCTTAGTTGTCGGAATTTAATATGGTCAAGTGGGTCTTTGGAGGTGTGCCAATTGTCCCATGCTTTATTTTTTGCTATGATTTTGGTTTTGGTTACTTTAGAGAGCCAGGGCTGGTCTTAGCTTTGGCTATAAGGGTGTGGATAGGAGCGTGAGAATCTAGAATGGAGAGAATTTAGAATTTAAATAGTCTACAGCATTGTTTAGTGGAAGTTCTTTAAGTATGGTCCAATTGCATGCTCTGAGTTCATTATGAAAGTCACTGGAGTTAAAGTTCTTGTTGTTTCTGATAGATTTATAAAGAACTTGCTGGTGGTTATCTACTTTATGCTTAATGATGTAAGTGAGTAGGTGGTCACTTATATCATCTGGGAGGGTACCTGTGTTATACAGGTCTGGGTGTCTGTTGATAAGAATCCAGTACAGGATACTGCCTTTGTTGTTGGATTTATTTATTCTGGTGGGTGAGAATATAAGTTGAGTATAGCCGTGAAGGTTTATATGGGTGGTGGGAGAGTCAGGGGAACAATTGTTCCAGTCAATATTAACGTCTCCTAACACCATAGTTTCATGGGGGTATGTGTTGGAAAGCCACTGGAGGAAGTCTTCTAGGGTATTTAAATTGTTGCCTAGGGGGATATAAATGCAGGCAATGAATATAGATATACTTTTGTTAAGCTGTAGTTTGCTAACTAGGGCTTCTGCATTATTGAATAATGGGGGTTGCTGTGGGACTAGAGTGACATCTACTGTGTTTTTAAACAGAACTGATACTTTTCCACCTTTCCTGGTGTTTCGGTCTAGTCTAAGTATGTTGTACCTGGTGGGATAACCTCATCATTTTTAGTTCCTGGTTTTAGCCAGGTTTCTGTAAGACATAGCACATCAGGTGAGTAGGTGGCTAGAAGGGCATGAAGATTATGGACCTTGTTGTTAATGCTCCTGATGTTTAGGTGACAGGTCAGGAGAGAGTTAGGGGACCTTGAATCTGGCCATATATTGAAGGTGGTAGTGGGCTGGGAGCTTGTGGAAAAGGTGGGTCCAGGGTTACGGTGGATGTCTCCATCCCTCATCAGAGTAAATTGTACCGTGATTATTAGTTTCAGCACTTTACTTATTATTTTATGATAATATCTAGTTTTGCAGGAGATGGTCTGTGGTCTAGTTAGTTGGTGGCTGTTAAACGTGGAAAGGACAGGTTTGTAGTGAGCTAGGGGATAGTAGGAGTCACTCAAGGTGTGAACAGAGATGGTATGAGATATGGGGTGGTGAAAGCCAAGACAGGGCTGTTTTTCATAGATGGTGAGGAGATATAGCCCAGGCAATATAACTGAGAGGAACATAATTGGTCTCATCTTGATAGTAGTGGTACTTGGTAAGGAATGTGGGTGGAGAATTAAGAGGGTTGTTGGCAGGATATCATCACAAATATGTTTTAAAACAGAGGGTACCAAAATAATTCACTTGAACCCATTAGGGCTCAGATTATGGATGGATGGGAAACCAAATTCAAGCCTTTATTAGGCGAAATGAATCTGGGTGGCACTACAAATAAGGTAAAGAACAATTCTCAGCATTGTGATAGTATGGTGGTACCATTTGGTGAAGAGGAAAAAGAAGTGTGAACAATTATAACTAGAAACTACAATTTTCAGGAGTATCCTGATGTCCTAAAAATTCTAGGGAATAAACCCAAATTTGTATACAAGATGGGGAGGAACTTAAAATCAATATTTGAACACCCTGTCAAAATAATTTCTTTACTTGATACAGGTACTACTAAGTGTGGGACGTGCAGGCAGTACCCCTATATATTAGAGTCCAGTAACATAATACTAAAGGAACAAGGTCATAAGGTCAACCTGATGAAAGGAACCTGCAGCACCAAAGGTACAGGTTACATCTCAATTTGTCAGACCTGCGACTTTTATTATGTAGGGAAGACAGAAAGAAAGCTAAAAATAAGAATTTGTGAACATCTTTATGCAATATCAAGGGGCAATGTTAATAATTCACTGTACAAACATTCTCTACAGTGTCAGCACTTCACTAGATTTAAATTTGGAATTTTGGAAAAGGTTTTACCAAATCCTAGAGGAGGGTGGTGGGGGCGCCATTTAGAGTTAAGACCTCACCGCCAGGTATCAATGAGTGCATTCCTTTAGCTCCTGTGTTAAAAAAGAGAGAGCGCTGGATTTAACATAGTATTTTTTAATGCTTTTCACATATATTTTTAACCAACATGTTTATATATTTAATGTTTTTAAGGTATAAAAGCTGTCAGTATATGTAGTGTTGTGGACAACTGTCTCTTTTGCATTTGTAATCTAATAATTGTTTAATTAATCAATTAGAGTGTAATTTGGGTCCATTATAAAAGAGGTGCTTATGGGTACAATAATTTAGTTCTGAAGAAGTCTCTATTTGTTGAGTGAGATGAAAGTGGTTAACTTTATATGTGGGTGGAATAAAGTGCGTTAAAAAGTACCTCCGTTCTCTATTTTCTGTGGAGGTGTGGAGCTTATGGTGTTTATCCAGTGAATATTT
>NC_056736.1:756299928-756406946 GCF_019279795.1 Protopterus annectens
TCAGAGAGAGAGGAAACACATTATATTCACTTTCACAGTTGTAAATCCATAAACACATTAAATCCACTTGCACAATTCTTTAAACCCTATCACATTTCAATCTCTATATCTTCTAAGCTCACATTTGATGTCCAGGCTTATGCTGAGTAAGGGAGAGAGGGAACACATTAAATCTGCTTGCACAATTGTTAAACTTTCAACCCCTATCACATTTCAATCTCTATACCATTTAAGTGCACATTTAATGTTCAGTGTTTCATTGAGACCTGGATAGACATCAGCTCTCAGTTCTATCTGCCATTTTAATTCCTGGACCTGCAGGAATGTGTCCATGTCCCCTACAAACTCTGTTATTTTTTCCAGTGCTGTGAATTTGAATCCTGTGAAGTTTGGGCAAATATCACTGTGTTTAGCCAAGGCATTCAAACTGCCCTGTTTGCGTATTGCTGCAGTGTGTTCTTTAATATGGTTACTCAGCTTTCTGTTCATTTTGCCGATATAGAAATTCCCGCAATGTTCGCAGAAAGCACAGTAGACTACATTTTTTGTGTTGCAGTCATAGTGGCCATGTAGACAGACAGTTCTGTTGTAGTGTGGGAAGGTGACGTTGTTGTCTTTTCGTACATGTACACAGGTGACACCCCCCCCCGGTCTCACTTTTCACGCAGCCATTCAAGGGGTGGTACCATCAGAACCAGCCCATGGGCAGTACTATCCACACTGACCCTGTCTTCTGGGACTCTCTGTTATTTATATTCTCCTACCCATCAAACCCCGGCTCCACACTCCATGTCATGGGCAGCCCCCAAACAGCCCCCCCCCCTCAAGTGCACACCACATTCCTCCTACTCCCCCCTCAGGTGGCATACCCACACATTTCTCTACACACACACACCGATACTCAAGCATAGTAGGACTCATACCCTGACGCAAAGTAACTATACATAATTTGTGGGTTGTACCGTCAGGGACAAACCAATCTGGGTGTTAATATTAGAATTATCACAGCATGATTCTCATCCTTCCTGGTTCCCCCATAATTTTTTTTTTTTGCTCAGCTTTTGCACACAGTCCCTTTTTGCACACAATCCCCTTTTTTGCACACAATCCCCTTTTTTGCACACAATCCCTTTTTGCACACAATCCCTTTAAGTATGCACACATCACCACAAGGCTAATACTGTCTCACTAATTTACCTTGTGTAACTGCGATTGTAATGTTAATGAAAATGCACACAGCACCCTGCTTGTTCACACTTTACTATTGGAAAGGAACTGTTGTTAATTTAAATGGCCTGCTAGAACTAATGTATATAAAGGAAGTGAAAATGGTTGCTCATACTTATGAAACATGTCTTTCTGAAGAAGTTTTGACAATAAATAAGATGAAAGCGCTACAGTACTACAAGAGCTGTTGGTGTGATTTACTATTCTTTGAATACTGCTATTGCCAGGAAGTTCATTTCTTAGTTAAAATTTCTTCTCTTCGTTAATTTTTTGAGTGCAGTTAATCATATATATATATATATATATATATATATATATATATATATATATATATATATATATATATATCCATATGGGTCTACTACACTTGACCTAAATTTTATTTGGCTGACACCCATTTGATTGACACCCAATTGATCTAATTTTCATTTTCACCTAAAACTCATTTGACTGACACCCAATTCACCGATGGCTTACAATGTTGAATTGTAGCATACTAAATCTTAAACCATAGACAAACACACTTAGAATGCCAATAACTAATGATACCTCTCAACCTGTTAATGCAAAAAATCTGGACAAAGCTTGACAAAATGGGGGTACAAATAGTGACATATTTTAAATATTGCTCTTATAAACTTGGAAAGTTGCTAGAGTAACAAGATTTGTTTTAATATATATTTTCTGAAGGATTTGAAGTCTGAAACTCAAATGTATGTCATTATTTACTGACTTCAATCCTGAGATCATTCTAGTGATTTGCCAGGAAAAAAGAAAAGGCTAAAAATATGAGCCAAAAATCTGGACATTCTGTGAAAATCTGTACAGTTGAGAGGTACCCTTTCCAGAACTTAAAAACTACTTACTAACCCTCTTAACAGAAACGAGACAATGTATAAACAAACTAGGTGGGGGGGGGGGTTACACCCCTGACACCCCCAATGTGGGGGACTGGGCCCCCCCTCCAATTATATATACTAACTCCAGGATCACACTATAGTGGGGAAAAGGGCATATACCTTTAATTTGCCTTACAGTACTCTGCACGCTGCCACAACTGCTGGGAACATACAAAACATTTGCCAAATTACTTTAGATACTTCCCATAAAAATGTAAATAGAAAAACCCACATTTAGAAACTCTACAACACTACTTTCTAGATGATTATCAGAATTCTAACAGTCAGCACTATAATTAACAGTAATTCTTTTTATCACAAATAAGTCAGAGGTGACGGAAAACCCATAGCAAGTCTATGTCTTACATGTCGGTGAAATGGGTGTCTGTCAAATGAGTTTTAGGTCAAATGAAATTTAGGTCAATTGGGTATCGGTCAAGTGGGTGTCAGTTAAATGAAATTTAGGTCAAGTGAAGTAGACCCATATATATATATATATATATATATATATATATATATATATATATATATATGTATGGACCACCCTTTCATGCCACGAGGCGCGATGCCGAAAGGGCGGCCGAGGCGGAGCGAGCAGGTAGGTTGCAGCAGCGATATCCCGCGGCGGGAGGGCCGACAACGAAGCGGCGTGTCAAATCTGCACGGTGGGGTGTAGATGCTTGAAGATGTACGGGTGGGGAGGACGGTAGTGGGATCATTAGGGTAGGGAGGTTAGGATAGGGTGTGGGAAGGTGAAGGGTGCGGTGTGTCGGAGTGTGGGGGTGTGGAGGTAAGTGTGTGGAAGCGTGAATAGGTGTAAAGCAGGTGAGGTAGTGGTGTGTCAGTGTTTAGAATCAGGTGGAGTGAGTGTGCGATAGTGTAGGGGCTGCATGTTTTTAGGGTGGGTAGTATGAGTTAGGGTTAGAGGTGCAGGTAGAAGTAGTGGCATGCGGTGAGTAGAGTGTTGATGTGTAGGGGTGGGTTAAAGTGAGTTAGGGTTAGGGTGGTGTTGTGGTGTTAGGTGTGTTGTTGGTGTGGTGTGTTTGTGTTTGTTGTTTTGTTTTGGGGAACATGTTGTGTTGGCGATTAAATGCGTTAGGTCTATATATATATATATATATGGGTCCACTTCTAAATCTCGAATCTCAAATTCCCTAAATTCAAAATACTGAAACCAAAATCGCTAAAGCTCAAAATACTGAAAATTAAAATATTGAAAGAAACACAGAACACCAACAATAACTATATTGCACAGCTACATACAGAACATATTACTCTTCTCCATATATATATATATATATATATATATATATATATATATATATATATGTATAAATATGTTTGTGTAGATTTATACATTGACAGATACATATTTGAGTCTACCTGCATACTAAAAGGCCATCATTCACAAGAATTTTTTTATCAGCTCAGGATGTGGGTAAATGAAAATCATTCCTCCAGGCGCCACCATGATTTTTCATTATCTGAGGAAGTCTACAGCTATTACCAACTTGTCACATGAAGCTTATGGGATAGCAAGCCCCCCACCATACAATTTTTCTGCTTATGGCATGGAGTGCAAACCATCATGAGACCTCAGAAAGATTTAGAAAATTGGTCTTACTGTGTCTGAGCCTGGGGCTTCATATGTTACAGAATCATTGAACTCAGTCAGGTACTTGGGACTTGCTTGTCATTAGGCTGGCGTGTGTTAAATTCATGAAGAAATACAGAACACACAGACAGAAAAAAGCTGTCTGCTGAGGAATTCTAGTCCTTAGGCTTAATCAAGTATGAAATGCAGGGTATTATTCACTAATTTATTTATTTATTCATTTCATAACTTATTTATTCATTCATTGCCACAATGGTTAAAGACTACCTCACTAATACAAGGTACAGAGTTTTGATTCTGACTTCTGGTTGTTGGCTGGGCTTGAAAACATCTGCAGACTGATAGTCTAGTATTTACCTATGAACATTATTAGAATTTATTGAGTAGTTCTATTTTACATGTAATGGTTAGACAAAAAGAGAGGAAGGCAACATTTTTACAGATGTGGTTCTTTTGCATAAAGCAGACTTTGTGTTATGGCTGAGAATTTAAACTGTCATTGGGGACTGGGAGCAGGTAAGAAATGCCAGGTGTTTTAAGTAGAGAAATGTTTCTTGAAAAGGGATTGCAAAATGTGGACTTTGAATGGAAAACTCATGCAGTTGGTGACTTGATTGTTAGGACGGATTTTGCATTTGAAACTGACAAGATTTATTGACAATAGTAAGTGACATGTGGGTGATGGTCAAATTGTTAGAATGCGTAGGTGAGTTTAAGGGTAAGGATGTGGGTAAGGCGATAGTGCAGAGTAAGCATACAAGATCAGCTTAGTGTCAAACATGAAAGCATCACTAGGATGCAGGGGGGCTTTTTGGCTTCTGCATTAAAATCTTGGGGTTGATGAATGCTGAGATTAAGATGAGTATAACAGTGTATGCAGATTATAATTAGCAACCAGGCAGTTAAATTATAGGCAGTGTAATTAATGCTTTACATGGCCATTTAGAAAATGGTTTGTAGAGCAAAGCTTTGGGGGTATAAAAGGAGTTATTCAAGGTAACAGACAGGATTTTTCATAGGTTCATAGGTTCATACTAGGCTATCTGCCCTAGGGCATTTATAAGCCTAGCCAGAGTGTGTTTGGCTTTTACCACCCATTTTAAATGAATTTTGCTATGCCCTTTTTCAAGATTAGTAAACTGTGCCTCTGTCTAACAGTGACACAGAAGTGATACCCGGGGTAAACCTACTATCTCCCATCCACTCATCAAGATTCCTCTTGAAGAGAGTCAATGAGGGACTCTGCCTAACCTGGACTGGGATTTTATTCCAGAGTGAAGGGAGCCTCTGGGTTATGAATCTGTCCCTCCAGCATGTCCTATTTATTTGAGTGCTCAGGTTCAAGTCTCTCGAGCTCGATGGGATTTGGATTTTCTGAGGTGCAGCATGTCCATTAATTCCAGGTTGGACATGGATTTATACGTCAGGAACAGATCGCCTCTGAGCAGGCGGTATGCCACTGTGTAGAGCTGGAGTTTCTTTAACCGGGCAGCATATGGCATCTGTTTAAGCCCTTTGATCCTCTTGGTGAGGTACTTTTGGGGTCTTTCCAGTTGCTGCAGGTGTCTGGTAAGATACATCCCAAAAGGGGCATTTTACTCAATTATGGGCCTGATGAGGGATGAGTAAAGAGGCATGATGACCTTCCCTGATCTAGATGTGAATCCCTTCATGATTAGGTGGGCTATATAAAATATTTTTCTAACCACTTTGGCCACGTGGTTGTCAAATGAGAGATTGCTATCAACTTGGGTCCCCAGGTCCCTAATTACTTCTTCTGTACTTAATGGATTGCCACCTATGTGGTAATTTGTGGGTACTTTGTTTTTGCCAAAGGGGATGACTATACACTTTTTGGCGTTTAGCTTGAGGCCATGGCTCTGGCACCAGTTGTCTGTTTCTATGAGGCCCTTTTGTAGGATGCTTGTGTCGGTTGGAGAGTCGATTATGGTGCTCAGTTTGAAGTCATCTGCGAACTTGGTCAGCCACAGTCCTTCCGTGTTAGCCTGTACCTCCGAGAAATATATACCGAACAAGAGAGGTCCCAGGACTGAGCCTTGTGGGACGCCACTTGTAACTGGTTTGGAGTCTGACATGGCTCTAGCAATTCTAACCATGTGGGTTCTGCCCTTGAGCCAGTTTGCAACCCATCTAGTGACATAGGTGTTTATATTTAAGCTGGTGAGCTTATCTATAATGCCCTAGTGGGGTATTGTATTGAAGGCTTTTGCAAGGTCCAGGTAGGCTGTGTGGACCACCTTTCCCTCGTCAATGGCCTTGGTGACTGTTTCAAAGAAATCAACCAGGTTTAAGATGCAGGATCTGCCCTTAACAAAGCCGAACTGGGTAGGATCCGGTGTCTGTAGGTCCCCAATATTTTTATTTATGAGGTCCATGATGATCCTTTCCATAGCTTTGCAGACCAAGCTAGTCAAGCTTATGGGGCGATAGTTTCCAGGATCCATTGAGGCACCACCTTTGTGGAGAGGGACCACTGTTGCTGTACGCCACTCTTTGGGTACATATTCTGTAGTAAGGCTGAGACTGAACAGTAGTTTTATGTTTGGGTTTAGTTCTTCTTGGAGTTCATGTAGGACGCAGCCCAGGACACCGTCTGGTCCCATTGATGCTGTGTTTCTTGCTTTAGAGAGGGCAGCTCTTACCTGAGCATCTGAGATGTCAGGGGGGCAGCACTCAGCTGGGATAGATATTTGCCCTTTTGGTGGGGAAGGGGGGGAGAAGTTTGCACTGAACCTGTCAGCTAGGATGTTGGCAATGTCTGTGGGCTTGGTGTATTTTTTGTCATTTTGGACTAATTCTGAGCATATCTGGGAAATACCACCCAGGTTCCTAACATAACTAAAGAAAGCCTTGTGATTATCCTTAGTGTCCTGTGCAATTTTTCTCTCGAAGCTGGCCTTAGACGATTTTATGAGTGCCCGTAGTTTTTTGCTAATACTGATCAGAGGTGCCTTCCCTTTTTGGGATTTTGCTCTATCATGTAGTAGCTTCCTCCTTCTATTGTATAGTTTGCTTATGGCTGGGGTCCACCAGACAGGACGCCTAACTTTGGAGGATTGGGTCTTGGTTTTATTTGGGATTCAAAAAAACGAAAAAAGCCAGCAAGTGTTGGCAAATGCCACAAATAAACCAAGTAGTTTATTCACATAGGGAGAACAAATCCCCCTATGTCTGGTATGTTTGAAAAAACAATCACAAAGACATCAAACCGGTTTCGGCTCCTCAGAGCCTTCTTCAGTGAAATACAAGCAATAAGAAGTCAAAGCAACAGTACAATAGTATATATAGGATAAACCAAACATAGAAACCAATCAGAGACCTGCATTCAAAATTGGTCATTGAGACCAGGTGAGAACAAAGCTCCAAGTTTTACAATCCATTTTCGTTCCTTGGAGCTAAGTATTTCATGCCAATGTTGTTTGTCTTTACATTTCCCCTTAATACAATCAATAGTGACAAATTTGAAAGAAGCTGATGCATGTTTTAAACTGTGTTTATAGAGTGCATTGCTATTACGTTTGTTTTTAATGTCACTCAAATGTTCACAAATTCTAAGGCGAAAAGCCCTAGATGTCTGTCCAACATAAAATGCAGAACAGTTACAGGTCACCAAATAGATGACCCACTCAGTATTGCAATTAGCCCAGAATTTGATGTCAAAGACCTCTGAGGTGTTTTTGCTGCAAAATTCCCTGGTGTTTAAGACACGAGTACAAAAAGAGCAATGTCCACAAGGCATGCACCCCACAATGGGTTTGCCTATCAGGGACAACTGAATAGAAGCAGAGGAGTCAGAACCCACCTTCTTATAATGACTAAATTTAGAACCAGTAGTTTGTCCTCTTCTGAATGAAAAAGAACATCTGTCTGGGAGAAAAGAATTCAATTTGTGATCAGCCTTAAGCAAATTCCAATGTCTATGTATGATGTTGATGAAGCCCTGTGTATTACGTCCATAGGTGGTCACCAGACGTAAGGGCTGTGTGTTAGAGTTTTTGTTCTTGTCCCTGTATGTTAATAAGTCCTCTCTATTTGTGTTAGATGCCCATCTTTTGGCAGCATGTACAATGCCTGGACGATAGCCCCTCTGGATGAATCTGTGAGTCAGATCATCACGGGCCTCAAAAAAAGACTGTTCGTTAGAACAAATTCTTCTGGCTCTGAGGAACTGAGATTTGGGTATGTTCTGGATGATATGTTGTGGGTGGAAGCTGGTAGCATGTAATACAGAATTGAATTCCAGAAATTTCCTGAACATCCTGGTTGACAAAGTATTGTCCTCATTTTTACTGATTTCAACATCCAGAAATACTATCCTAGATGTATGACAAGTCAGCTTAAATTCAATACCCCATATATTGTTATTAAGATATTCAAGAAACTCCATAAGATAGTATTCATCAGCTTTCCACACCAACCAACAATCATCCAGATAACGACGCCAAATGTCCATCTCACACATGTAGATATTGTGATTATGATCATAAATCATAATTTCTTCTATATATGCCATAAAAAGATCTGCATATATGGGTGCAAAAGATGCACCCATAGCAGTACCTTTAGTTTGCCAGTAACATTGATTATGAAAATAAAAAACATTACTGGTCAAAACATGTTCCGTAAGACATACTAAGAATGTGTTAAATCCAGGTGGGTATAAACCTGATCTACCCAACCAATAATCCAGTGCTTGTAAACCTGCCCAATGTGGAATATTGGTGTAAAGAGAGGTGATATCCAAAGTACACAATAACCAATGTGACTCAAGTTGGGTATTATTAATAATGTCCAAAAATTGGGTGGTATCCTGAATTCTAGCTCTAATGGAACCCAATAATGGTTTTAAATATTGGGTTAGATATTCAGACAGTGGTTCAGTAAGCGACCCATGTCCAGAGACAATGGGTCGACCAGGTGGATTTCTTGCATGTTTGTGAATCTTTGGTAACAAGTAAAGATATTGTCTCTTGGGTGACGAGACCATTAGTTGTTCTTTGATGGATTGTGTGATAATTCCCTCCTCCACCGCCTCAGTCAGAAACTGATCAATTTGGCGCTGAAAATGAGGTGAGGGATCCAAAGGCATCCGTCTATAGTATTCTATATCACCCAATTGTCTCATGGCTTCCTGATCATAAGCGACCTTATCCAATACCACCACCGCACCACCTTTATCAGCTTGAATAATAACTAGATCTTTATTGTTAACAAGCTCATCCAGACTGTTGATTTCATCAATAGACAAATTGTTATAAGAGATAGGAAAATCCCTAAGGTGACAGTGTATGTCCTGCAGGACATTTTTTTGAAACACCCCCACTAAAATGTCATGGGCGGGTTAAATGTAGATTTCTTGAACTTGAAATCATGAGATGTATCACAAATATTGTTGTCAAAAAACATTTTCAAATTTAATATTCGACAAAAATTAACCACATCCTGAGCCAAAGATTGTTCAGAAACAAAAAACCCAGGGACAAAATTAAGCCCTTTATTCAAAAGTTGAAGTTGTGCATTGGTTAATTCAACAGAAGAAATATTATGGACATTGAAATTGGGCGTTAATGTTCTGTCATTATTTTCAAAAGTGCCTCCAGACTCTGTTTCGATGTATCTTTTCTTATGCTTCCACCCCCCTCGTCTGTATCTAAATTGGGAGGGTGTAATAAGTTGTCCCTTTTGGCCTTGGGTAACCCATCTCTAGAGTATTCATCAGGTTCACCTTCTGTGTTAGAGGAAGTATCCTCACCAGATGTACCACTAGAGAAACCAAAATTTTTCTTTAAAATAGACTTGGGCCTCTTTCTTTTAGGGGTAGATGACCTTTTATTGTCATCTCTAGGTAATCTAAAAGAGACATTTTTGGATGTATCAAAGGGTTTACCCCTCTCGTACTCACCTACATCCCTGAGGAATTTTTTGAGTTTCCTATCCTTTAGGATGGTTTCCATTTTGGACAAATCCATGGTAAGTTTTTTCACTTGTGTCATAAAAGAATCACAACTTTCAAACTTTTTGGCATCCTAACAAACAATTTCCAAATCTTTAACCCCTGTCTCCACCTTACGTTCATAAAAATTAGCCAGAGAATCCACAAATTTGGAAGAGGCCAACTGTTGGATTTGGCCCCAATCCTGAATTAATTGATCATCAATATTAGAGACTAGTGGTTGTACCTTAACCCTGAGGCCCCGTGGAGTGATATGTTTCTGCTGGTATGCTTTAAAGAGACGTAAATGCCATACATTAGTCCTAACTGTCTTCATACTTTTGCTCAATCTGGTAAAAAATACATCACATTGTGCGTCCAAATCAGACCCGATCACCTCAGAGGTTGATGACGATCCATGTCTGTCTAAACCAAACACAGATAAGTCATCCACATCAGATGATAAACCTTGTATTATAGGTGACAATGCCATGTTTTGAACCACAAGACCAGATCCAACCAAACCAGGTGAGTTATATAATTTGATAAAAAATATAACAATTAATGAGAAAAAATCCTATCAATGATACATTGATGTGCAAAAGAACACGGAAAATGGTGTGTAATATATTGTCTGGCCTGCACAATCAAGATATTACCTTAATAAAAATTTAATCATCCAAAGTAAGACCATTATACACCATAATACCCATAAATGAAAAATCTATAATCAAACTTGGTACTGTGTATAAGTCTTATGGAAGAATGATCAATTGTTATAACCAATACAATGAAAACAGCCTGGACGACCAGAAAACACCATTAGAGTCGTCCCACTGTGTATTGGTATAAGCAGGTCCAGAAATACAATATGTGATATGGTGATGTGCTCCAAACCCAACTACGCAACACTACCAATCAACAAAGTATATGGCACCCCTGAAAAATGTATTAATAAATAAACAACCTATTGCAATAAAGTTATTGCTGAAAAAACATCACCAATATACTGTGTCCATAATAATCAGCAGTATCACTGTTCCACAACACATCTCTAGTACTTAACTAAACTGGTGAGGTTGGATCCAGAATATCATGGCTCAAAAATAAAAATAATAGTAATAATAATAAAGGTTTATGATAACACCTATTGTCTAGAATGGACCACAATGTGACAACCTGGACAAAGATAATATTTATCCTCAGATGGTGTTAACGATCCAAAACAATTCACATTGCCAAAATAAAAGGACTTTATAGTAAAACCAGAACAGCAAAAGTATGTAAAGACTTTGAGAATACCATTAATATGGATTGTGGTCAAAAATTGAAATGAAATATGTACCCAGAAAAAATAGGGTACCAAAAAATTATTCACATCAACATTTTATGATGGTTATACAAATAGAAACAACAGACATCCTCTCTAGAACATCACTATGATAAAAATGATGGTCCACTAGTGATAGAACACAGAACCACAAAAAAACATATGTCCATAACATGAATTCACTAAATAACATCTACATTGAAAATGATTTGAACACTAGAACATGTGTGTATGATTCAAAAAAATCAAAACACGCCACAAAATCATTCATGAAAGCATAAAAATGCTGTCCACATTAACAAAAAATTAAACAATACTATAATGTAGATGAGGATTTATGTAAATCAACCCCATATCATATATGAAGGGAATCATGTGCATAAAAATGCAAACATACATGTGAAAAAATTCACAATAGTAAATGCACAAAAATATATGCATAAACAACCAATTAACCTGAAAATGCTGATGAATATATTAAATCATCTAAACCATTCAAAATGCATGTATGTTAAGTCCGTTTGAAACATGAGCGCCAAACAATCACAAACAAACGTTGGAAAAAGCCAACATGACAAAAACTAACAATATTGATAATTAGATCTTCAAAAGTATGTTTAAGTACATAAACTATATTGAAACCATACCAAATGAACCTGAACAATGACAATGGGCTAATGAATAATCAAAAAAGGTAGAGCAACAAGCTCGCTTGAACATACCCAATATATGTATCAACCAAGATATAATAGATATCCCACAGACCAAATGGTGTCCCTATGAATAAAGACAAAACCATATGAAATACAAATGTGTTAAGTCCACTTAGGAAAGTAACACATAATAAATCCAGAGCTGACTTAAATAGAAAAGAGTCATCCAAAAAACTAGCGATACACACAAATGAATGAACATAGTATATTAACATTCATATGAAAATAACCCAAAGATATGAAAAATATAACTGTTTAGAACATCAGTATGATATCAAATGCGTGTATATAAAGTCCGCTAAAATAACGGACAACAAACAATTCCGAATCAGCGTTGAAGGAAAAAACCTTATCACAAAAACTTAAAATATTAGCAGCATAAATCAGAGGGATGGCTGCGTACCTGAACTATCGTAACCATACCAAATTTAACGATCCATGCATTCCTGAAGGTGTTCATAGAATGCGTTTATAAAGGATTCTGTGGTCTGGGCCATATTTTCCACAGGCCCGTGGGCTTTGAAGGATTCCACCTCAGTTTTGAGGAGTGTGAAATTTGCTTTAGAGAAGTTTTTCACTGTGGTTTTCTGGGCAGGGGCTGGGGTCGGGATGTGAATATCTAGTGAGATTAGTTTATGGTCTGATCTTACCAGAGAGGGATACACTTCTGGTCTGGAGCATAGAGTCCCCATGTTGGTGATGATCAGGTCCAGTATGTTTTCCTCTCTTGTGGGAGTGGCAACAAGTTTTTCCATAGCATTTGAGTTTATAAATTCTAGGAACCTTTGGGCTAGGGTGTTGGAGCTAGAATAATGCTCCCAGTCTATGTTAGGGTAGTTGAAGTCGCCCAATGTAATGGTATTTGGAGAGACCTTCATATTTTCCAGTGTTCTAAGGAAGGCCGAGTGGGGTTCCTGGGTATGGGAGGGTGGTCTGTAGCAGACGATAAACTGGAAGGCAGTTTTACCCACTGTTAGTTGCACATGGATAGTCTCTGATGCTTCATGCTGTGCCACCAACCTGGAGGTGTGGGTATCTTTGACGAATATTGATACTCCCCCTCCTTTTGTGGTTTGGTCCAAGTTTTGGGGTCGAAAAACATGGTATGAGGTATAACCTGGTAGTGCTGGGGTGCTCTCGGGAGCCTTGAACCAGGTTTCTGTTACTGCACAGATATCGATGTTCTCCATGCTAAGGAGAGTTTCGAGTGCATGCATCTTGAGGTTTACACTTCTGGCATTGAGTAGCATTACTCTTAGTTTCTTATCCCTTGTGATACCTATGGAGGTGGGTTTATCTTTTGAGCCTTGCCTTAAAAAGGCACTATGGGGGTGGCAAGAGCCTTTGCCAATATCCAAAAGCCCAGGGATGATAGGTGCAAGCTGTCCCTAGTGAAGCATCATGGCTTGTTGAGCATGTCATCCCAGGCAGACAGGCATTGGATCCCCTTTGAATGACACCAATAATTAAGCCAATTGTTGAAATTGATCATCTTGTCTTCATATTGTGGCATCATTCTTGGTGAGGGTAAGATGCTACTCAAGGTCAGGGTCATACCGGCCTGGGCTGCATGCTCAGAGAGCTCCTCTATGTCTCTTTTCATGTAGTCCAGGGAGGTACGTCTCAGGTCATTCACACCAGCATGGACAATGACTGAGTCATATTTGTACTTGCCTTGGAGTGACCTGAGTGCTTGTGTTATGTGGTGGATCCTAGCGCCTGACAGGCAGTTCACCGTGACCTTCTCCTTGTTCAGCCTGGTGAGCGGGATGTCTAAGCTGCAGTGGCATGTGACTGGATGGGCAGCCACGGTGGTGCAGCGGTTAGCGTTGCTGCCTCACAGCAAGAGGTTCTCCGGTTCGATTCTCATCTGGGGTGCCTTCTGTGCAGAGTCTACATGTCCTTCCTGTGGTTGCGTGGGTTTCCTCCAGGTGCTCCGGTTTCCTCCCACATCCCAAAAACATGTAGTAGGTGGATTGGACACTCTAAATTGGCCCTAGGTGTGAGTGTGTGCATGTGTGTGCCTTCTGTGGAAGGTTGGGTGCTGGGCTGGCAACTCGACACCATAAAACTCCACTGCCAATCATGAGTGGACAGATGATCCGCTGTGGTGACCCCTAACTGGGAAAAGCCAAAAGAAGAAGAAGTGGCATGTGACTGGATGCATAAAGTGAGTTGTTTTCTTTTTGGACAGACCAGATGAGGAAATATAAAAGCTAAATGGATGGAGTGAGGGATGAAAGCAAATGGTGATAAAAGATCATTTAGTAATGCTAAGGGTGATAAATGACATTTAACTTGTCTGGGACAAGCTTTCAAGGAGGGCAGACTATGAAGAAGGAATAGCAATGGAGAAATAATGTTAAAATAATTTATATTCTCTGACATTAATTGAATAAGTGCATGAAGTTCTGAGGTTGCTGAGTAAGGAACTTATTTTACACATGGATAATGTAGATAACAGCTTTTAGCAGAGCTTGAAGGAAAGCAGGTTAACTAATTTTGTACAGATTGCTATTAATTTGCTCTCAATGGGCTTGGATTGGTATTGGTGGAAGAAATGAGATGCAAAGATGTTAGATAATTAGAGGTTTATTACTGTAATCAATCTTGATTTTAAGATCCTGACTAAAATTTACAGATGAGATTGGGAAAACGGAGGCTGTGAAACGATATCTGAAGTTTGGGGGAGGTGCTGATTATGATATGAAGTAAAATCTGCATTCTCTTACAGAAGAAGTATTGGGAAGATATATAACTGGTTTTAATTTTAGGAAATCATTTGGTAATATGACTCATAAGGATTTAGATTGTATTTTAAAATATGTGCAGGCAGTAAAGAATTACAAGAGCCCATGCAATACTTTATTTATTTATTTGACATTTGTTAACCAGGTTAGTCCAACTGAGTAGAGACCCTTTTTCAGTGGAGACCTAAGGAGAATAGCTTCAATATTTAAAAAAGAGAAAAATAGTGAATAACATTGTCCATGCTTACAGGAGAAACAATATTAAAAAGAACTAATATGAAATAACTAACAGTAAATAATAAGGTCAAATTTATTTTTAGGTGAGACAAGAATAATAAGAAAAACAAAAAGTACCTAAGTAAAATTTGCCAAAAGTAACTCAGACAGAAAACTGCATAATGTCCATCCCATCCTTTAAAAAAATCACTCCACTCTCATCTACCCTCCACATGGGAATGCTGCTGCTCCCATTCCTCATAACCTACTCTTTACTTTTTCTCTTCCTTCTCTCAAACCCCAGGTAGCAAACTCATGCTTCCAGTATACAACTCCTTACAAGTATCTAGCAACTCCTTATCCTACTGCATCTAACTACCTCTCCTCAATCAAAACACAAAAACAACTCCTTATCCTACTGCATCTAACAAGATCTCCTCAATCAAAACACAAAAACAACTCCTTATCCTACTGCATCTAACTACCTCTCCTCAATCAAAAAACAAAAACAACTCCTTATCCTACTGCATCTAACTACCTCTCCTCAATCAAAACACAAAAACAACTCCTTATCCTACTGCATCTAACTACCTCTCCTCAATCAAAACAGAAGAACAACTCCTTATCCTACTGCATCTAACTACCTCTCCTCAATCAAAACAGAAAACAACTCCTTATCCTACTGCATCTAACTACCTCTCCTCAATCAAAAAACAAAAACAACTCCTTATCCTACTGCATCTAACTACCTCTCCTCAATCAAAAAACAAAAACAACTCCTTATCCTACTGCATCTAACTACCTCTCCTCAATCAAAAAACAAAAAACAACTCCTTATCCTATTGCATCTAACTACCTCTCCTCAATCAAAACACAAAAACAACTCCTTATCCTACTGCATCTAACTACCTCTCCTCAATCAAAAAACAAAAACAACTCCTTATCCTACTGCATCTAACTACCTCTCCTCAATCAAAAAAAAATGTTGCCATTATTACCTTTGATTGTAACACTCGTGTTCTGTCTAATTATCAGAAATTGTATAATGTTAACCACACTAATCCTCATGCAATCTATGTGTGTATCCTAATCTTTATGTAATCTGTATTTGGAGCTTTTCTCCCCAGGACTCCATTGAAAACGGGTTCTTCTGGCCCAATGGACTATCCTGGTTAAACAACTGCAAATACATTAAAATAAAATAAATAAAATAAATGTAGATGTACATAAATGCAAGAAGAATATAAGCTTACAGACAGTTATTAGGCAAGACAGGAAGGTAGCTGTAGTGAGACGTTGAGTGTAGAGTAAAAACAGAAGGAAATCCTAGGTATTCAGTGGGTGGAAAAGCAACTGAGGTAGGAAATAAGTGAAAGTCTACAGTAACAGAAGCTGAGGGGACAGCAGTCCAATTAATAGAGTTTATTCATTTTATAGAAGATGCAGCTTAGAGATGGGGAGAAGCAGGCAGAAATAACAGAAGACAGGAAGACAAGTTATGTTGGGTCATTGCAAAGGCATGACCATGACTTAAGTTGCAGGAATTGTAGAATAAAAATCAATGAAATTAGCATTAGAGAGGGGGATGAGTTCAATGAAAGAAAGAAAAGGAATTACAGATAAATCAACAACTTTTTTTGTCAGTCTGTAACAAATCTGCCAGCTGCAAATAAACGTTTTACAGTCAGTAATTGCTTTTATTCAGGGATGATGTGTCAGGGTTAGAGAATACCAACTATGCATGTGTGAGTGAAAACATGAATAAGACATCTGTACCATGTACAACGGGGGTATATAACGTTTGGAGAGCTGTTTACAACTGAGTTCTTCTAGGAACTACAACAACTACTCATATAAAATATAAAATGTAAATCTGATATGTAAAAATATATGAAAGAAAATGTGAGCATTTTGCTTTTCTTAGTTGGAGGGAATAAACTGACCTGAATTTCTCTTTGGATGGAGGGTGGGGTACAATGAGTCAGTAATTGCTCACTCAGAATCTGAAATTAAGATTGTCTTTTGATCCTCTGTAGAAGGTTGTTAGTTAAAAGAAGAAATACAAAACAGGACACAGCTGGTTTGTCCAAGACATTAAATCATGAAAAGTTTCCAGAGACTACTAAAATACGATGGATTTGGTTCTCCGAGGGGAGAAGGGTTTGACAGAATGGTATTAATATTATATCTTCCATTATGGACCTACTACAAGACATCTCACCAGATGTTAGAAGAACCCTCTCCAGAGACTGTTGAACTGGCAGCCACTATTTTAATGCTTTGCAATATTGTTGGCCAGAAAACTGAGGCTTACTGCTCCATACTAGTGGCTTTATTTTTGTAATTATGTCCCTGTCTGTTATGTGCTACAAAATTCAGATAGTGTACACGGAGCACTGGTAGCACTTGTATTAGATATAGCGGAAGATTTAGCTGGTTAGGCAGAGTCTTCTTTTAAGCACCCTGTCTGCTTAATTTGGTTATTTTTATGTTGTCCCTGTGAAGTCATACATTTTTGTAAATGTTTAACCTTTTACTGCACCGTCCATTTTTTTAAAGTAACATATTTTTATCTATTCACCTTGAAATGTCTGTGAGTATTTATTTAGTTAGTCAGTCACTCACTTACTCATTAATTTGTAAGATTGTAACAGGGCGCTTACTATGAATGGTATCTAGTTGATGAAATCCATTCTGATTGGCCACACTGGACTACAAATTGGCATTTGTATTTATAGCTATTTGGATTATTTGATCCCTATGCACCCCCCACATATTCTATCAACTATTTTACTTAAACAAAAAGCATCCCTACAACTTAACATAGTAATCCTCCCACCATACCTATTACCCACAGATCACAATCATAAAGTTTCCCTAATAAACAAACACATTCAAAAACTGAGAAAACTAATAACCTCATGCATATCAAAACTAGCCCTAAGTGGAGACATCCACCCCAACCCTGGCCCTGCCCTCTCCAATCCCACTCCTCATAATCAGACTAAGAACCACAACTTCTCCCAAATCACAGCCAATAGAAAGCCATGTGACCTCCTTCTACTAAGCCTAAATATTAGAAGTATATCCAACAAGGTCTATGAACTCCATGCCACCATAGACTTGCACTCCACAGATATAGTCATCCTGACAGAAACCTGGCTAAAACCTCACATTACCAGTGAGCAAATCCTCCCTACTGGTTACGGCATACTAAGAGTAGACCGACTAAACAAGAAAGGAGGCTGTGTAGCTATAACATTTAAACAGCATCTAAACATCCAGATCTTAAAATCATCAGCTCCACAAATAGGCAATGAAGAAATAATATATACCAACCTCAAAATAAACCAAAATAAAACCATCAACATAATTGGATGCTACTTCCCACCTGGCCAAAACATCCCTCCACTAGAAAACCTCCTCAGCTGGACTACGCACCATCTCCCCCAAGAAACTATGATTTTAGATGATTTCAATATTGATTGGCAATCCTGTTCTGGCAACCATCCAGCCCATCATCTAAACCTTCATGGATTCACCCAACTAGTACAGTCGCCAACCAGGATAAATAAAAACTCCAACAAGCACACTACCCTGGATTGGATACTAGTCAGTAAGAGCCCCCAGTCATATATAGCAGACTGCTTATCAGACAGCCTCAGTGATCACTCCCCAACATTCTTACTCAAAAAACACCTATACCAAGTTAAACCAGTCATCTACCAGCAAATACATAATAAACTAAACTTTAACCCACTCACATTCATCTCATCCCTCAAAGAATGTAACTGGCATCCTCTAAAGTACCTCAGTCTTGATGATGCAGTTAATTTTTTTTAATACTACCTTTCTGAGCATCCTTAATTACCACGCCCTCATAAGACTTTGCAGAATCAAAGCACAACCCTCCCCATGGCTACAGAAAACCACTAAGTCAAAAACGAAAAACAAGGATAAAGCCTGGGAGCACTGACACAAAACCAAAACCCCCTCAACTAGACAGAAATTCCTAGAGCTACGCAATGCAGTAAAAAAGCTAATAAAACAGGACAAATTCCAATACTACCAGTCTGCCCTAGACTCCTCCCAACACAACCCCAAACAATTCTAGTCCTCCATAAACTCCATCCTCTACCCAGGTAAAGTCAGTACCCCTCCTCCTAACATCCCTCACTCCTCTGAAAATATTGCTACCTCATTCAAAACACACTTCACACAAACCATACCATCACTAGCTAGACAACACAACCCCCCCTCCAATCCACACCTTCAACTAGTAATCTCCCCACTGTCTTCTTTTTTTCTCCTGTTCCTACCGCCAACATAAAAAACTCTTCACTAAACTTAAACCCACCAAATTAACAGCAGCCTTCCAAATGAATACCTACAAATCGCAGCTGATGTTCTAGCCTACCCAGTATCCATCTTGATTAACTGATCTCTGTCAGAAAGTTACGTTCCTATACTATGGAAATTATCACATATAATTCCCCTCCACAAAGGCAGCCCCTCCACAGAACTAACCAATTACTGCCCCATAGCTATTCTCTCTCCATTTTCCAAAATACTAGAGAGATGCATACACTCTCAGGTCTCAGACTACCTCCTTACTAACAACCTCCTTTCCAGTACTCAGCATGGTTTCCGACCAAACCATAGCACCACCACTGCCTTACTCTCCTTTACTAACACTATCCTTCAGCATAATAACAATGGCTATCTCTCCTCTGCTACTTTCATAGACCTATCTAAAACATTCGACATGGTCCCACACAAACAACTCATCTCTGTCCTCAATAACCTATCCTTCTCTCAATCAGTCACCAACTGGTTTCAGAGTTACTTGTCTGACTGCCAGCAATCCATTGTATGGCAGAATGACATATCTCCCCAACTACCTGTCTCTATAGGGGTTCCCCAAGGATCCATCCTTGGACCCCTACTCGTCTCTATTTTCACCAATAATCTAGCCGCTGCCACCAAACATGGCACACTCATACAATACGCAGATGACTCAACTATCATCTGTTCAGCCCAGTCCCTACCCAAACTGCAAAAAGTCACACAGGAAGCCTTTTCCTCAGTTGAAACGTGGCTATCTGATGCCCAATTAAGACTCAACCCAAACAAAACTAAACTACTCATCTTCCAACCCAGCAAACATACTCAAAACAACTCTCACTTTAACATCACAGCAAAAGGCAACACCACTATACACCCAACAGAATGCACCAAATTGCTAGGAGCGGAAATAGACAATAAACTAAAATTTGACACTGACATATCCATGACCATAAAAAAGTCCACAAAAAACTAGGAGCGTTATACAGAAATAAGCAACTTCTCACCAAAGCAGCAAAGATTTCAGTAGCAAATTCGCACCTTATCTCCACCCTACTTTATGCCTCTCCAACATATACCAACCTAAGACAATGCGATCTAAGCAAGCTCGAGACCTGCTACAACAAAATCGCCAAATTTGCCACAGGGGCATCCAAACGTAGTCATCACTGTCTCTCACTTGCTGAACTGGGCTGGCTTGAACTCCCTCACCTCCTTCAATGATATCAACTCGCACTCGCCCACAAACTAGTAAACCATCCACTAAAAGTCCCATCCCTCCAGAATCTACTCCAACCCTATTGCACCACCAGACCACTAAGATCCAGCAACAAATATCACTTACTGGTCACTAAAGCCAATAACTCTGCTGGTGAAGCACTATTCTCTTGTGCCATAGCCAAATTATGGAACTCCCCCCACCCACAATTACCTCTGTACCATCATGCACCCACTTCAAAACTTTACTAAAAGTGCACCTAAAAACATGCTGGCTATGCCCTTGCAAATCCCCCTCTAATATCATCCATCCCATCCACCCACTACCTTTCTTTCCACCCCCACTAACTACCTTGACTGTAGCAAGTTCAGATGCTCATAAGCCTAACTACTTATTATACAGAGGAACTTCTTATTGTAGCAATTGTTAATATCTGTTATGTACTTTGCAGATGATGAAGATTTTAGTTGTCTACTGATGTACTATGTTCTTCATCTGTAACTCTGTTTGTAATCTTTAATTGCTATGTTGATCAAATTGTTAATTGTTATGTAAACCTAGTGTAACTACTGTCTGTATATTTTAACTGTGGAGCTTTTCTCCCTGGGCCTCCGCTGGAAATGGACCTACATCCAGTCGGCCAATCCTGGTCAACAAATGTAAATAAATAAATGAATAAATACATACATACATTTTATCAAGAGTGGAACAGTGACTGGAGTTCTTCAAGAAGTCATCTGCAGTGGTGGCAGAAATCTACCTTCTGCTAGGACAGATGATGGTTTATGCCTGATGTTCTTGCTGTGAATCAAACTTAGCTTAAATCCAGCATAAGCAACTCTGAAGTTATATGTCCTAGCTGTAATGTCATCCGTAATGACCGCACAAAGTGGAAAGATGGTGGAATTGTTTTAATATTTCCCAGTACCTATCACATCTCCCCTACAGTAAACCAACACCAAAATACAGTTCAGCAGAGATTCGTATTGCTTTCCTCAAAATATGCAATTATAAACAGATATGTATTACTGTCCTTTACATCCCTCCTGGTGATAATACAGCTGTACTGGAATATATTCTACACTGGATATACATAACATTCTGGCAAGAAAAA
The DNA here is from genome assembly GCF_019279795.1 of Protopterus annectens. Lineage (NCBI taxonomy): Eukaryota > Metazoa > Chordata > Ceratodontiformes > Protopteridae > Protopterus > Protopterus annectens. The sequence continues at coordinate 756,321,309 of NC_056736.1, forward strand.
ATATTACTAAGTGATGTGAATATCAATTGACTGGACATGAACTCTAACTCCCGTGCTAATTACTAGCCCCATACATTATAGCAAGACATCACCTTCCCTATTAGACTGGATCCTAGTATCAGACCCTAGTAAATACTCCACCTCAGGTACAATGTGAGACTCTCGCAGTGATCATCTCCCAGTCTATACGACCAGACATCTCACAAATCCAATTAAATAGCATATTTATAAAACAATACGTAACCTTTCCAAGTTTAACCCAGAAATGTTAATTAGTACACTATCATCTACTAACTGCAGCGTCCTAAAAATCCTCCACTTAAATGTTACTGTAACTGAATTCACTATAAACTTTCTAAATATCCTAAATAGCCTTGCACCTCCTAGAAGGAAGAGACTAAAAACAAATAATGCACTTTGACTATTCAAAAAGAGTCAAATGCTAATGCAGGATAGAGAAAACGCATGGAAAGAACGCCAAAAACATAAAACACCTCAACATCTTGAAAACTTCTGAATGCTTTGTAATCGTACTAAAAAGCAAGTAAATGAAGACAAAAACTTTACTATGATAACTTTCAAAATAATACTAAACACAACCCTAAAAAACATCCATTAAAAAAGTCTTACATCCTGGCCAAAAATTCAGTCAAAACCCCTTCATCAAAAACTCACCACTCGAACGTGCAATACAGTTCAACTCTTATTTTATACATAATACAGAATCTCTAACCAAGGATTCTTCAGCATCTAATCCCAGCCCAGCCCAGCAGCCACGTATCTCCACATCCACTTTCACCTTCAAACCTGTGTTTGCATCCTATGGAAAACTACTCAAACAAACTCAAACCATGCTCTTCTTCAGCTGATGACCTTGCAAGTGAGCACCTAAAAATAGCAGCCAGTAGCATTGCCCATCCTGCCTCAATCCATATAAATATGTCAATCCAGGAATCCCACATTCCCTCTCTCTGGAAAGAGTCACACATCCCTCTGCACAAAGGAGGAAATTCAACAGATGTTAATAACTTTAGATCCATAGCAATCTTATCTCCCCTCACCAAAGTACTTGAGAAATTAATTCAGAAACAATTGCTAAACTATCTCCTGCAAGAAAACTCCTATCCCGTACACAAGATGGCTTCCTTCCTTCCCATAATACTAGCTTTGCCTTCTACCCTATATAGATACTGTCAATAAAGCTAGAGATAATGGCAAACTCGTCTTTTCTTCCTTATTTTCTAGAATTCTCTAAAGCCTTTCACACATTTTGCCACTGCAAACTTCTGCTTCAAATGTCCTCACCAAGTCTCTCTCCACCCACCTGTCTGTGGTTCAAAAGCTACCTGTGCAATAGGTGTCAGTCAAAAAAATGTCACTCCATGCTCTGTTATTACCTCACAGTCACCACTGCTGTACCATCAGGCTCTATCCTTGGTCCCCTCCTCTTTAACATTTTCACCAGCACTCTCTATCCAAACAACAGGTCATCCTAATACAATATGCAGATGATTCCACTCTCATTTGCACATCTGAAAGCATGGTAACCTCTAAAATATTACTCAGGAAGCTTTGACAGCCACTGAAACATGGCTTTGTAACTCACAACTCATGCTCAACCCAAAAAAGACCAAGCTACTACTTTTTCCCCAATCCCTCTTTCATGAAGAAACAAAATGTAAAGTCCTCTCTCTTGATAATACAAGCACTGAATTCACTTCCTATAGGAAACTATTAGGGGTGATAGTGGATGATAATCTTACAACTGACCTTCATATACAAAATTGCATAAGAAAAAATCATCAAATACTAGGGATGCTGTACAGAGGGGGGTGGGTGGTTGGCATAATGGTTAAGGTGTTTACCTTACAAACATAAGGTGCAGGGTTTGATTCTCACATGGGGTAATTGGCTAGGCTAAAAATGGCCCACAAGGGCAGTTAGCCTAGCACTAACCTATGAGCCTATGAAAACATGGAACTAAAACTACACTTTGCTACTACTTATCTCCCCCTCACGTCTTTATGGTTCTACCACCCTTACTAATCTCCAACCTTCACAAAAATTAAAACCTGAACAAGGCTATAACAAGGTTGCTAAATTTGCAGCAAATACCCCTTTCAGAACCCACCACTGTATAGCACTAAAAAGACTAAACTGGTTAGAACTGCCTCCTTAGCTAACATATACACAGCTTCTTACCACCTATAAAATTATACAGCGTCCATCTGCCTGTCCAGCACTAAAAAACATTCTACACAACTATGTTCCCAGTCTGTCATTGCAATCCACTGACCAAAAACTCCTGTCTGTCTACAAACCTATCAAATCTGCTGGGCGTTGTCTGTACTTGTACAAGGTTGCTAAGGCCTGAAACTCCTTACCTGTATCAGGTCTTGCTTAAAAATGGGTTAAACTATATCACTAAATGTGAACAAGTATCCTTTTATTCCTTATACCTCCTTACTCCCCCTTCTTCACAATCTTTTCCCTGACTTTCTCTCTAAATAAACAATAAGCCTGTTTTTCCCAAACTTCACAATGCAATTCCTATTTGTATTAGACTAATTTACTTTTACTTTCTCTACAAACTGTCTAAAATTTCTGTAAATATTAAATGGTTCTTATATAACTTGTATTCATTCTTAACCAATGCTTTTATAGTATGTCTAATTTGTTACAATTATTTAAACTGCAGATGTTCTTATTTTACTTTTGAAGATTGCAAAATTATTGTTCTTAAAATGTTTTGTAATCATTTGGAGCTTTTCTTCCCGGGCATCTTCTAAAATGGGCTTCTACCCAGTCGGACTTTCCCCGGTAATCAAACGTCAATAAGTAAATAAATAAGAAATAATAACTGCAGTATTGTGAATATTGTGTGTGTGTGTGTGTGTGTGTGTGTGTGTAGGTGTATGTAGGTGTGTGTGTTTGTGCACGTGTGTTTGTGGGTGTATGCGTGCGTGTGTTTGTGGGTGTCTGTGTGCACACGTGTGTGTGTATGCATGTGTGTGTGTGTGTGTGTGTGTGTGTGTGTGTGTGTGTGTGTGTGTGTGTGTGTGTGTGTGTGTGTGTGTGTGTGTGTGTGTGTGTGTGTAGGTGTGTGAGTGGGTGTGTAGTTGTGTGGGTGTATGTGTAGGTGTGTGGGTGTATGTGTGTGTGTGTGTGTGTGTGTGTGTGTGTGTGTGTGTGTGTGTGTGTGTGTGTGTGTGTGTGTGTGTGTGTGTGTGGTGTGTGTGTGTGTGTGTGTGTGTGTGTGTGTGTGTGTGTGTGTGTGTGTGTGGTGTGTGTGTGTGTGTGTGTGTGTGTGTGTGTGTGTGTGTGTGTGTGTGTGTGTGTGTGTGTGTGTGTGTGTGTGTGTGTGTGTGTGTGTGTGTGTGTGTGTGTGTGTGTGTGTGTGGTGTGGTGTGTGTGTGTGTGTGTGTGTGTGTGTGTGTGTGTAGGTGTGTGTGTGTGTGTGTGTGTGTGTGTGTGTGTGTGTGTGTGTGTGTGTGTGTGTGTGTGTGTGTGTGTGTGTGTGGTGTGTGTGTGTGTGTGTGTGTGTGTGTGTGTGTGTGTGTGTGTGTGTGTGTGTGTGTGTGTGTGTGTGTGTGTGTGTGTGTGTGTGTGTGTGTGTGTAGGTGTGTGGGTGTATGTGTGCATGTGTGTGTGTGTGTGTGTGTGTGTGTGTGTGTGTGTGTGTGTGTGTGTGTGTGTGTGTGGATAGGTGTGTGTTTCTGAATGGAAAAGTTTATCCAAAGTACAACCACTGTGGGAAGGGAGCACTCAAAGGTATGGAGTCCAGGGGGACGTGGGAAATGGACCTGGAAAGCTAGACCCTAATAGTCTGATGCAGTAGATTTTCAGAGAAAAGACTTTTCCTGAATGTGAATTGTGTAGGCCCACAAACCCAGGGCAGTAGTACATAATTCTTGTGTTCTGTTGAGACCAGGCTTTAATTACTGAACTGTATAATGAGTCAATTGTGTGCACTTTTCATATTTTGTTCTGTTTGGAGCTGCTTAATTTTCAAGATGGAGCACTATTGCGTACTTGGAAGGGGAGGTAGTTGTGTCTAGGTAAAGGCGCCTTTATGGTTCCTGTGATCACTTGTCCTGTATTGTTCCTATCTTTCCTTGATGGTGGATTGTGACGCCATTCCCTGCGGTAGCCATTGGATTATTGTGGGAAGAGGAATGGATCCAAGGACTACAACCTGTATCCAGCATCACACCTTGTATATGGGATGTACCAAAATGTACAGTTAGACCCAGGGTAAATAATAGGATAGTTATGCTAATTTTGGTGACTAGTGGAGTAATGTGTTTTGATCTTGTTTGTTTCTTGGTAAAGTAATTTATGGGTCAGTTTTGAATGAAGGTGGGGAATTTGGGAGGAGGAAGTAGCTTCTTTTCCAGTTGATGGATGTATATTGGTAACTACTTGGTCATAGTGAAAGATATGGGTAACACACAATCAAAACTGAAAGTACTTATTTTGAGTCTATAACATGAAGGTTTGGAGCCAATCAGGAAATAATGACAGAAGTTTGAATGGAAGCAAAATACAAGAGCACAGATTTCAGCTAAGTTAGTGTAACACTTTGGGGACTGAGTCTGGGGGTCTTAATGGAAATACCTCGAGGCTTAAGTTAGTGTAACACTTTGGGGACTGAGTCTGGGGGTCTTAATGGAAATACCTCGAGGCTTAAGTTAGTGTGACACTTTGGGGACTGAGTCTGGGGGTCTTAATGGAAATACCTCGAGGCTTAAGTTAGTGTGACACTTTGGGGACTGAGTCTGGGGGTCTTAATGGAAATACCTCGAGGCTTAAGTTAGTGTGACACTTTGGGGACTGAGTTTAGGGGGGCATAATGGAAATACCTCGAGGCTTAAGTTAGTGTGACACTTTGGGGACTGAGTCTGGGGGTCTTCATGGAAATACCTCGAGGCTTAAGTTAGTGTAACACTTTGGGGACTGAGTCTGGGGGTCTTAATGGAAATACCTCGAGGCTTAAGTTAGTGTAACACTTTGGGGACTGAGTCTAGGGGTCTTAATGGAAATACCTCGAGGCTTAAGTTAGTGTGACACTTTGGGGACTGAGTCTGGGGGTCTTAATGGAAATACCTCGAGGCTTAAGTTAGTGTGACACTTTGGGGACTGAGTTTAGGGGGGCACAATGGGAATACCTCGAGGCTTGTCTTGCAGAAACAGAAGCTGAGACTTTTTAGCTAGGTCAGTCTTGTTGGCATTAAAGACTATATGGCAAGTGTGTTTATGGTACTGGAGTGGATATTGTGGTTTCATCCAGTAATGAGGAGGATTTTGTACAGAGATAACAGTAAACATGGGGGGCATGTATTGCAACATGTAGTTCACTTCATTGCACTTAATTATCCATAGTTCCAGCTTGAGGAAAAAAACTATCCAGCCTATGCCCTATTGTCACATATCGACAATGGTGGGACTCATAGTGGAATGGAAAAAGAAGGCAGAATGTCAACTTGCATGGCAGATGGCATCCAAAGAGACTGATTTCTGAAACAGCAGTAAAAGGAAGTTAAATTTTAGTAGACTCCACGTGAGATGAATGTTTTGAATAAAGATGGGTAGTGTCAGTTTTATTTTGTGGTGTGTTGGACTGCATACCCAAGGTTTCATTGAGAAGAATATGAAAAGTGTACAGACAGCCTGTACTCTAGTCCTTGGTCTGTAGGGCAGGATTAGAAAAATGGCACTGAAGGAAGGTATGAATTATAACAGGAAAGGACATGGTTTTTAAAATGTAGGACTACGATGATAAGAAAGACAGCTTACAAATATTTTAAGGTGTAAGACAATAACGTTTTTCTTCTGAATTTTGCAGGAAAGAAGACTGGAGTGACAGACTGGCACTCTGCCTTTGTGGAAACCATTGCGTTCATATAGTATGGTATAGGCCATTGAAGGATTACCTGATTGTGTCACGTCGATTAGCATCTAACAGTTGTGGAAAAAGAGATTTGTAATTATTACAATTATCTAAGAATGCAGAAGGTAAACTACAGGGAAGAACATACTTAAGTCGAACATGTGATAGTTGTGGTCATGCATGAAAGAGTAGTTTATTTTTTAACACTCTCGTTATTTTAATTGACTCTAGTTCAAGGTATCGTTTTCCTTTTTCCTGTGAGTTTGTTGTAGCAAAGATAATTTTTTGGAAGGAAGATTTTGTTTTCATTGGATCTGCTTTCTTGCTAAGGTGATCTTTTTGTAAGAATTTACAAGTGATTTGTATTTCTATTACTTTCTTGTGTTTATATTTGTCTAAGTTTGAGAATGCAATTCCCCATTCTTTATGGTGATGGGACCTTTCCTGGCTTGACAACAAAACATGGATAACATGGCAGGCACAGAAACAGAGCTTGAGAAGGAGGAAGATACCATTGTACATGGTTTAGGAAAAATAGTGAGGCTTCTAACATTATATATATCTCATGGCAAGAAAAATAATAATAATAATAATAATGACAACAAATATCAGGCTATAAATGCTGTTTTATTCCATTATTCCCTCAAACGTAGACTTAGCACCTTGGCTAATACCTTCATCAAGTAGAAACTTTTAAAATTCACCAGGTGATGTATTGAATCATTAATGGTCAGGTGACTCTTCCAAAACTGGGACTTAGGGATTTGGGTTGACACAGAAAAAAATGGGCACTAATTTTTCAATCTCTCTTAATATTATAATGAGAAATAGAGGGAAGCAGTGACTACTGAGGTGAGAGTGCATTAAGTAAAGACTGAGAAGGAAACTCTGAATGAAGTCTTTAAAGACTGGGTCACACTCGGGATTTTTGGAAGTTTACATCAACTTCCACCCAACAGTATCTCTACCCTCACCCTAGACCCCCTTGTTTCTTGACAGCACATCTCTTCAGTGGTGTAAAAATCTTGAAAGGAAAGGCAAAAAAAAGTAGCCAAGAAGGCATTCTAAAAAAGGCTACTTAACAAAATAGGGAATTTAATGAACTTCATAAATTAAAACCATGGTCAATATTTTAATTTAAAATCTCATGTATCTGTCTGCATAAAATTCAGTGCATCTGTGCGTATGAAGGAAGAAATTACTGAAACAACAGGTGAGCATGTGCACATGTTATCCCCGAGTTCCAAAGGAGGTACCCGGCAATCATTATGGTCAAAGTACATTTTAGGGGAGGGAATGACAGTTATTTATTTATTTATTTCCAGTTTGATGACCGGGGATGTCCACTGGGCTCAGAGAGCCCGTTTTCAGTGGAGGCCCGGGGAGAAAGGCTCCATCTTACAAGGTTTAGATACAGATACAATATAGAAAAGAAGAACAATTTACAATTATGTTTCATGTAGAGAGCAGGTGTAATTTCTTAGGTACGTGCTACCTTTAGATAGAGACACGATATTATTAATGAACAAATTACAGTTACATTTCATGTTAGAGAGCAGGTGTAAATTCTTAGGTACATGGTACATATTTGATATTTACAATATGTACATATGTGTGGTAGTCTATAGATCATAGCTAGAGAGGCTAGTAATCATAATTGAAGAGGGGTTTAGAGGTGGACAGAGACTTATAGGACTAGGTGGGGAGAATGCAGTTGCATTTCCTGTTACAGTAAAGGTAGGAATGTAACTGAGATTTAAAGTTTTCAAAGTTTGCACAGGTCCTTAGAGAGTTAGGGAGCGAATTCCATTTGTTTGCTAAGGAAAAGGATAGCAGGAGTTGACCAGCAGGGCAATTGGGTTTTTGGACACAGATTAGGCTTTGGTGAGTAGATCTGAGAGTTCTCTGAGGGGTGTAGGGGAGAAAGATGTTGCATAGAGCAGGGCACTTAGAGGGTTGAAAGATTAGCTTGTGGGGTGTGGTAATCTGAAGATAGTCTAGATGGTTGGAGAGCTCAAGCCGATGTATCAAACGAAGGGCAATACAGTCATGGGAGGAGTATTTGGCTTTGGTGACTAATTTAGAAATCTTATAACAGACTTCCAGTTTTGAAGTGAGTTACCTTTCAATTCCACATTTTTTCATTACAGACCTGGGGGTCAAGATGAAGGATTTGTTCTTTATTTTTATGTAGAAGTGAGGCAAACATATCACATGCCTTTTTCAACTATACCATTTCCCATTTCCAGAACTTTTTTTTTGGTGGAAGAAGAGCAGAACTGGAAAAAACAAGAACTACTGAGGAATGTGTTATTTATATTTTCATACAGAGACCTTTAATTATAGTTACAACTATTCTTGGGAGAAATTAGGGAATTCATGTGGTCATTCATAATGCTCTGACAACAAGTATGTGATTAAATAAGTTAGTGTGAAAATATTTGGGATAAATGGGAAGTGTACACAAACAGTCAGACAGATGGCATTAAACTATACACAACAGGTGAAGACGTTGGCTGTGTTCCTACTGTAATGCAGTTAGGAGATGATAAAAGCACATTGTTTTATCATTGTTTACTTAAATAATATCATAAATATAGAGGGGAGGCAGGACAGCTGAATAAGCAATGCAGATGCAAAAAATATATAAAGTGTGGTCACAAATAACAGAAGGATGCTAAGGTGAATAAATGTATATTCTGCATGAAAACAGGCCATAAACATGAAGCCTGTCCATAGGGAAATCATAAATCATCATCATCATCAGACCCCTTTTTCCCATTCTCTACCTGGGGTCGGGGTATCGTGTTAACTATCGCCATATCTCTCTAGTCAATGCCACCCTCCTGCCTTCTACAGCACTCATGCCTGACTGTCGCAGACATTCTCTCACATACTCCATCCACCTCTTTGCTGGACACTCTCATTTCCTCTTACCTTCTTCCTGTCTGTCCCAAATCTTCATCACCAGATTGTCTTCTGCTTTTCTGCACGTGTCCGAACCACCGTAATCTGTTCTCTTTGATCTTTCATGCAATTGGTGCTACTTTGGCTTCTGCTCTGATGTCTTCATCTCTTCATCTGTCTCACAGTGTGTATTCTACCACCCCTCTCAGGGACTTCATTTCCATCACCTCTAGCTTCCTCATCTGCTCTGCCTTTACTGCCCAGGTTTCTGTACCATACAGTAGGACCGGTCGCACCACTGTCTTGTACACCTTACTTTACTGCTTCTTTGGCGTTCTTCTGTCGTACACCACACCTGATACTCTATGCCAGCTGGCTGCAGGCCCTCTGGTTCTAACTTTGACTTCTTCATTCAGACTTCCTTTCTGCTCAACCACCCCTCTCTGATACTTGAAGCTATTTAAGTGTTCCACTATCTTCCTTTCTATCTCAATTCTCAGCTTCTTCTAATGTCCCCAGTTTTCAGCCATTACCACTCTCTTATCTATGTTTAGTTTCATCCCACGTGCCTTCAGTTTTGCATTCCATTCCCCTATCCTTTGCTGACGTTTTTGCACAGAGTCTGTAGGTAATGCCATATCATCTGCACACAGTGACTTTGTTGATCTGTCCCTTCTGACCTTTTTGCTAATGTAGTCCTTCACCAGTATGAACAGCAGTGCACTCAGAGCTGAACCCTGGTGTGCACCCACTCTCACTAGGAACCCCTCTGTGAGGCCGAACACTGTTCGTACTTGAGTCACTGGGTCCTTGTACATAGCCTGCACTAATTCTACCAATGTTTCCGGGACTTGAAACCATCGCAGTACTGCCCAAATCAGCTTTCTTGGGACCCTGTCATATGCTTTCTCAAAGTCTAGGAATGCCCAGCTGGACTCTTTCCTCATCTCTAGCTTCTTCTCAGCTATCTGTCTCACTGCAAACATTCAGGTCAGTTGTGCTGCATCCTGATCTGAATCCGAAATGTTCATTTCCCATCTTACTTTCTACTACTCTGTGTATCCATTAATAGCTCACTGTCTCCAGAAAAAAAGCCATATGAGGGACAATAAGGTTTTAGCCAATATTCAAAATCCTAGAGGGGACAGGTGCAGACCATCCTTGGGAAAACAACATAGTTTGTTAATCATGTCCTCCCATGCTCAGAACTATTATATGCCCCTAGAATGACACAAAAAAATAAGGCACTTATTAAAGTTAATGATCTTTTTTTCGTATTGTAGCATCATCCTTGGTGAAAGTAAAAAGCTACTCAATGCTAGACGCATACAAGCTTGAGGTACAGAGACTGAGAGATCTGTAATCTCTCTCTTCATAGTCTAGGGAGGTACATCTTAGGTCCCTTACACCTATGTGGAGGTACATCTCAGGTCACTTACACCTATGAGGAGGTACATCTCAGGTCACTTACATCTATGTGGAAGTATGTCTCAGGTCACTTACACCTATGAGGAGGTACGGCTCAGGTCACTTACACCTATGAGGAGGTACATCTCAGGTCACTTATAGCTATGAGGAGGTATATCTCAGGTCACTTACATCTATGAGGAGGTACATCTCAGGTCACTTACACCTATGAGGAGGTACGTCTCATGTCACTTACACCTATGAGGAGGTATGTCTCAGGTCACTTACACTTATGAGAAGGCACATCTCAGGTCACTTACACCTATGAGGAGGTATGTCTTAGGTCACGTACACCTATGACGAGGTACGTTTCAGGTCACTTACACCTTTGTGGAGGTATGTCTTAGGTCACTTACACCTTTGAGGAGGTATGTCTCAGGTCACTTACACTTATGAGGAGGTATGTCTCAGGTCAGTTACACTTATGAGGAGGCACGTCTCAGGTCACTTACACCTATGAGGAGGTATGTCTCAGGTCACATACACCTATGAGGAGGTACGTCTCAGGTCACTTACACTATGTGGAGGTACGTCTCAGGTCACTTACACCTATGAGGAGGTATGTCTCAGGTCACTTACACCTATGTGGAGGTATGTCTCAGGTCACTTACACTTATGAGGAGGTATGTCTCAGGTCAGTTACACTTATGAGGAGGCACGTCTCAGGTCACTTACACCTATGAGGAGGTATGTCTCAGGTCACATACACCTATGAGGAGGTACGTCTCAGGTCACTTACACTATGTGGAGGTACGTCTCAGGTCACTTACACCTATGAGGAGGTATGTCTCAGGTCACTTACATCTATGTGGAGGTACGTCTCAGGTCACTTACACCTATGTGGAGGTACATCTCAGGTCACTTACACCTATGAGGAGGTATGTCGCAGGTCACTTACACCTATGTGGAGGTACATCTCAGGTCACTTACACCTATGTGGAGGTACGGGGTCACTTATGCCTATGAGGAGGTGTGTCTCAGGTCACTTACACCGATCTGGAAGTATGTCTCATGTCACTTACACCTATGAGGAGGTATGTCTCAGGTCACTTGCACCTATGAGGAGGTACAACTTATGTCACTTTCACCTATGAGGAGGTACATCTCAGGTCACTTACACCTTTCAGGAGGTATGTCTCAGGTCACTTACACCTATGTGGAGGTATGTCTCAGGGACTTACGCCTATTTGGAGGTACGTCTCAGGTCACTTACATCTATGAGGACTATAACTGAATCATACTGCTACATGTAGTGGAAAGACTAGAGCGCATGCTTAACTTGGCAGACCCTTGCTCTGGATAGGCAACTAACCGTTCTCTTCTCATTGTACAGCCCGGTTAGATGAGCATCAGTGTGTCTAACAATGGATCCCCCTATGACTAGAGTCCTGGAAAGTGGGTTTTCTTGCCGTAGTGGCTTTGTAATCGGGCTTCTCTGAGTGTGTCTATGTTTGATGGTAGACTTTTTAGGGACATTGCTAAGAAGTACCAGCATTTCTGGATAAAACTAAAAGCGAGTAAATTAATATACTTAAAGGCTGGCATTATGTCAACCATTTTGGTCCATTTTTACTGAAAGTAAACAAAGCAGAATATGAATAATCTTTGAAAACAGGAATGTAAAATGAGTGTTAGAGGCTGTGCAACGGAGAATAAGTACCTACAACAGGTGATATTTATATAAAATGGTTATTCAGGAAAATCAGTACCTTGTTTTTCACAGGCTAATCAAGGGAAGGATCATATTATCAAGGCCATAAATCATAGCTAATTGTCATTTTTTTGTTTGGGGTGGAATGTTGAACCTTTACATGCTTTTTAAGAAAGCAGCGGAAACTGGAAGTTAGAATGTACGGAGGAAGTTAAATGTTAATAAGTAAAAGCAGGATTAGAAAATGCTTTTAGAGCAAGTTGAAGATGTACTGGTATTTATTATACCTTGTGTAGTAAACACTCGGAAAGCAGAAGGCAACCAACTCAAAAGGTAGTTTTCACATATAGAATATTAATTGGAGAGTTTCATATAGTTAGAAAGGCTAAAATTAACAAAATAAGGTACGAATGGAAGAATTAAAACTTTGAGCATGGATTTTGTATTCCAGGGTGGTTAAAAAGTATCTTCCTGACAGGAAATGTATGTATACGGTAGAAAGAAATTAAAGACTACATCAAAAAACAATAGAATAAATACTTTATGAAAGAAATAACGGTTAGAATAAGAAACATAAAGCATGGACAGAAATCAAGATAGGCTGGAAGAACATGATTTGCAGAGGAAAATGACTGTAAATGGAATGAAGTAACATCGGAAATATGTCCTGAAGTAAAGCTATTCCTCGTCCCACAGCTCATGCATAAATCCTTCTGTAAGTGATCCATTAAAATGATGCCAGGAAGTCTGCTCTGGGACGTTGATTTAGTTATTTGACTTTCGCTGACTGTGGTAGTCAGACTGAGTTTGTACCTTTTTTTAGTGGAGGCCCAGGAAGAACAGCTCCACAGTACAAATTATACAATTAAAAAATTCACAGTACAAATTAACCAAGTACATTCACAGTACAGGTTATGAAGGTAAAAACAAAATAAGAAGCAAGTAATAAGCTCACAATTCAGGTTATACAAGTAAAAAGAAGATAACACGAGTAAAGTAAAAATATAATAAACACAATAAAAAGTTTATATTGAAAAGGTTAAATAGAAGAACATTAGTGTATGAGTAAGGGAATTCAGCAGATGAGGTATTTCAAATAGCTAGTAAGTATTGAGAAGGTGGGTAAGAACAAAGTGCAAAAATGCAGAAGAATTGATTATACTGGTCTGGTATAATAGTTATAGCAGTCAGTTTTAAGTTACAGTGGGAGGGGAAATAAGAGTGGGGAGGTGGCAGACACAAAGGTGGTGGGGTCAGATTGCTGGAGGCAAGAATTTGGAGGGGTATGGAGAGCAGTAGTTGACTGTCGTTGTAATATACAGGAAGTTAGATAAGATAGCAAAAAATATGTGGGAAAGGAGGAAGTAGGACCGAAAGTGAGGGAGGGAGGAAGAGGAATAAAGTAAGAAAGAGGGAGGCTAAGATTGCAAGTGGGATGATAGCAGTGACTTCTTCAGGGGCTGTTTAGGTAACTTCTGGAAGGTAAATGTAGAGGTTTTGTCCAAAAGATTTTTTAGGTTTATCTGTAGGAAAAATTGGTCTGAGCTTTTGAGGGAGCCCAGGACAAGTAGAAGCAACGAAGAACAATCAGAAATGCAGGTACGTCTGTTAGATTAATTTGCTAGCAACGAGGGTAGGGGATGAGTGGTGCAGAGTAGAAAAAATTAGAAGTTATGTACTCACCATAACGTTCCATCTGAGTAGGTGTATTCATTTGTCTGCAACCTGTGGGTTATGGATCCGATATCGGATCCGAACCGGCATAGTTTTCCAGCTATGGATCCAAGCTCTCAGCTCCTCCCCTCACCCATAATGCCCTGCTCTACCCTCATGACCTCAGATCGAGTTTGCCAAAGCAACAATACCCTCAAAAGGGTAACAAGTAATATGCAGGAAACTGAAAGGCCAGGGGATAGGAGGCGGGATGGTTGCAGACAAATGAATACACCTACTCAGATGGAACGTTATGGTGAGTACATAACTTCTAAATCTGAAGTAGGATATTCATTTGTTCGTAACCTGTGGGACAGAGTCCCCAGCTACCTGAATCTTGGGCGGCCATCATGGAAGGATATTCGAGCACCGCGGAGTCAAAGGATGCTCTACCCCTAGATGCAAGATCCAACTTATAGTGAGAAATAAATGTATGAGATGAAGCCCACGTGGCTGCTGCACAAATATCATCTAGAGGAATCCTAGCCTTGAAGGCCGAGGTAGATACTGACCGGGTTGAATGGGCATGAACACCCTCCGGTGCGGCCTTCCTGACGCTTGATAAGCCAATAAAATGCACTGTGAAATCCAGCGGACAGAGAAACTTTAGAAATTGGCTTGCCCAAATTGAATTTTGCAAAGGAAATTAACAGCTGGTCGGATTGCCTATGACCAGCTGTCCTGTTGAGATAAAATCTTAGTTGCCTGTGAACATCTAGTGAGTGTAGCCTATATTCACCTTTGTTTTCATACTTAGGAAGAAAACAGGAGGTTAATGGATTGATTGATGTTTGCTTCAGAAGCGATTTTAGGAAGGAAGGACGGGTTGGTCCTGAGGGAGACACGGTCCGGATAAAAACCAAGTAAGGAGGTTTAGCTGATAAAGCTTGAAGTTCAGAAACTCTCTTGGCTGATGTAATGGCTACCAAAAGGCTGTCTTGTAAGACAAGAATTTGAGATCCACTGTAGCCGCTGGCTCGAAGGGGAGCGGTCAAGGCCTGTAGGACCAAAGAAAGGTCCCAAGGAGGAACTGCTTGCTTTATAGGGCCTGAGAAGGAAAGTACCCTTAAGAAAAGTTTTGCACAATTTGGCTGACATAAGAGGATTAGACTCTTGACCAATGTGATAGTGAGAAATTGCCGCCAGTTGAACTTTGACTGTGGAACTGCTGGCACCATCATTAAAGAGAGAGGTTAGAAAATCAAGCACTACAGGGAGAGGAACCGTGAAGGGATCTAGGCCTTGCCGCTCCGCCCACACAGAGAAACGTTTCCATTTGCTTCGGTAAACCTTTCTAGTGGATGGTTTATGAGCCGCCACCAAAATAGCCTTTACCGGAGAAGAAATACCGGGAGTCCTTATCAAGAGTGGAACTGGAGCAGCCAAGCGGTCAGCTTCAGGTTGTCCAGGTTCGGAGGAGGAATGCAGGATGGATGGGATATCAGATCCGAATGGGATCTAGAATCCAAGGAGGATTCACCGAGTGAGACCTTAGGAAGGGGAACCAGATCTGTCGAGGCCAGAATGGAGCAATGAGAATCATTCTGCAACCCACCCGAGAGGCTTTCTGAAGAACTTGCAGCATCAGAGGCAAGGGTGGATAGGCATACAGAAGACCGGGTGGCCAAGCATGCACCAGAGCGTTTCTTGGGGTACCTCCGGAGGAGGTATTAGAGCGAAAAACTGTCGTGACTTGGTGTTTGAGGGAGAAGCAAAAGATCGCATGAAGGGTTCCCCACTGCGCGTAATATGCTCCGCTGCCCATACACCAAAACCTTGGATTACTTTTTTTTTATGCCAGTTGGCTGCAGGCCCTCTGGTTCTAACTTTGACTTCTTCATTCAGACTTCCTTTCTGCTCAACCACCCCTCTCTGATACTTGAAGCTATTTAAGTGTTCCACTATCTTCCTTTCTATCTCACTTCTCAGCTTCTTCTAATTTCCCCAGTTTTCAGCCATTACCACTCTCTTATCTATGCTCAGTTTCATCCCATGTGCCTTCAATTTTGCATTCCATTCCCCTATCCTTTGCTGACGTTTTTGATCAGAGTCTGTAGGTAATGCCATATCATCTGCACACAGTGACTTTGTTGATCTGTCCCTTCTGACCTTTTTGCTAATGTAGTCCTTCACCAGTATGAACAGCAGTGCACAAAGAGCTGAACCCTGGTGTACACCCACTCTCACTAGGTACCCCTCTGTGAGGCCGAACACTGTTCGTACTTGAGTCATTGGGTCCTTGTACATAGCCTGCACTAATTCTACCAATGTTTCCGGGACTTGAAACCATCGCAGTACTGCCCAAATCAGCTTTCTTGGGACCTTGTCATATGCTTTCTCCAAGTCTAGGAATGCCCAGCTGGACTCTTTTCTCATCTCTAGCTTCTTCTCAGCTATCTGTCTCACTGCAAACATTCAGGTCAGTTGTGCTGCATCCTGATCTGAATCCGAAATGTTCATCTCCCATCTTACATTCTACTACTCTGTGTATCCATTTATAGCTCTCTGTCTCCAGAAAAAAAGCCATATGAGGGACAATAAAGTTTTAGCCAATATTCAAACTCCTAGAGGGGCCAGGTGCAGACCATCCTTGGGAAAGCAACATAGTTTGTTAATCATGTCCTCCCGTGCTCAGAACTATTATATGCCCCTAGAATGACACAAGAAAATAAGGCACTTATTAAAGTTAATGATCTTTTTTTCGTATTGCAGCATCATCCTTGGTGAAAGTAAAAAGCTACTCAGTGCTAGACGCATACAAGCGTGAGGTACAGAGACTGAGAGATCTATAATCTCTCTCTCTCTCTTCATAGTCTAGGGAGGTACATCTCAGGTCACTTACACCTATGAGGAGGTACATCTCAGGTCACTTATAGCTATGAGGAGGTATATCTCAGGTCACTTACATCTATGAGGAGGTACATCTCAGGTCACTTACACCTATGAGGAGGTACGTCTCATGTCACTTACACCTATGAGGAGGTATGTCTCCGGTCACTTACACTTATGAGAAGGCACATCTCAGGTCACTTACACCTATGAGGAGGTATGTCTTAGGTCACGTACACCTATGACGAGGTACATTTCAGGTCACTTACACCTATGTGGAGGTATGTCTTAGGTCACTTACACCTTTGAGGAGGTATGTCTCAGGTCACTTACACTTATGTGGAGGTATGTCTCAGGTCACTTACACCTATGTGGAGGTACGTCTCAGGTCACTTACACCTATGAGGAGGCATGTCTCAGGTCACTTACACCTATGTGGAAGTATGTCTCAGGTCACATACACCTATGAGGAGGTACATCTCAGGTCACTTACACGTATGAGGAGGTATATCTCAGGTCACTTATGTCTATGAGGAGGTACGTCTCAGGTAACTTACATCTATGAGGAGGTACATCTCAGGTCACTTACACCTATGAGGAGGTATGTCTCAGGTCAGTTACACTTATGAGGAGGCACATCTCAGGTCACTTACACCTATGAGGAGGTATGTCTCAGGTCACGTACACCTATGAGGAGGTACATCTCAGGTCACTTACACTATGTGGAGGTACGTCTCAGGTCACTTACACCTATGTGGAGGTATGTCTCAGGTCACTTACATCTATGTGGAGGTACGTCTCAGGTCACTTACACCTATGTGGAGGTACATCTCAGGTCACTTACACCTATGAGGAGGTATGTCTCAGGTCACTTACACCTATGTGGAGGTACATCTCAGGTCACTTACACTTATGTGGAGGTACGGGGTCACTTATGCCTATGAGGAGGTATGTCTCAGGTCACTTACACCGATCTGGAAGTATGTCTCATGTCACTTACACCTATGAGGAGGTATGTCTCAGGTCACTTGCATCTATGAGGAGGTACAACTTAGGTCACTTTCACCTATGAGGAGGTACATCTCAGGTCACTTACACCTTTGAGGAGGTATGTCTCAGGTCACTTACACCTATGTGGAGGTATGTCTCAGGGACTTACGCCTATTTGGAGGTACGTCTCAGGTCACTTACACCTATAAGTAGGTAGGTACGTCTCAGGTCACTTACATCTATGAGGACTATAACTGAATCATACTGCTACATGTAGTGGAAAGACTAGAGCGCATGCTTAACTTGGCAGACCCTTGCTCTGGATAGGCAACTAACCGTTCTCTTCTCTTTGTACAGCCCGGTTAGATGAGCATCAGTGTGTCTAACAATGGATCCCCTTATGACTAGAGTCCTGGAAAGTGGGTTTTCTTGCCGTAGTGGCTTTGTAATTGGGCTTCTCTGAGTGTGTCTATGTTTGATGGTAGACTTTTAGGACATTGCTAAGAAGTACCAGCATTTCTGGATAAAACTAAAAGCGAGTAAATTAATATACTTAAAGGCTGGCATTATGTCAACCATTTTGGTCCATTTTTACTGAAAGTAAACAAAGCAGAATATGAATAATCTTTGAAAACAGGAATGTAAAATGAGTGTTAGAGGCTGTGCAAGGGAGAATAAGTACCTACAACAGGTGATATTTATATAAAATGGTTATTCAGGAAAATCAGTACCTTGTTTTTCACAGGCTAATCAAGGGAAGGATCATATTATCAAGGCCATAAATCATAGCTAATTGTCATTTTTTTGTTTGGGGTGGAATGTTAAACCTTTACATGCTTTTTAAGAAAACAGCGGAAACTGGAAGTTAGAATGTACAGAGGAAGTTAAATGTTAATAAGTAAAAGCAGGATTAGAAAATGCTTTTAGAGCAAGTTGAAGATGTACTGGTATTTATTATACCTTGTGTAGTAAACACTCGGAAAGCAGAAGGCAACCAACTCAAAAGGTAGTTTTCACATATAGAATATTAATTGGAGAGTTTCATATAGTTATAAAGGCTAAAATTAACAAAATAAGGTACGAATGGAAGAATTAAAACTTTGAGCATGGATTTTGTATTCCAGGGTGGTTAAAAAGTATCTTCCTGACAGGAAATGTATGTATATGGTAGAAAGAAATTAAAGACTACATCAAAAAACAATAGAATAAATACTTTATGAAAGAAATAACGGTTAGTATAAGAAACATAAAGCATGGACAGAAATCAAGATAGGCTGGAAGAACATGACTTGCAGAGGAAAATGACTGTAAATGGAATGAAGTAACATAGGAAATATGTCCTGAAGTAAAGCTATTCCTCATCCCACAGCTCATGCATAAATCCTTCTGTAAGTGATCCATTAAAATTATGCCAGGAAGTCTGCTCTGGGACGTTGATTTAGTTATTTGACTTTCGCTGACTGTGATAGTCAGACTGAGTTTGCACCTTTTTTTAGTGGAGGCCCAGGAAGGACAGCTCCGCAGTACAAAGTATACAATTAAAAAATTCACAGTACAAATTAACCAAGTACATTCACAGTACAGGTTATGAAGGTAAAAATAAAATAAGAAGCAAGTAATAAGCTCACAATTCAGGTTATACAAGTAAAAAGAAGATAACACGAGTAAAGTAAAAATATAATAAACACAATAAAAAGTTTATATTGAAACGGTTAAATAGAAGAACATTAGTGTATGAGTAAGGGAATTCAGCAGATGAGGTATTTCAAATAGCTAGTGAGTATTGAGGAGGTGGGTAAGAACAAAGTGCAAAAATGCAGAAGAATTGATTATACTGGTCTGGTATAATAGTTATAGCAGTCAGTTTTAAGTTACAGTGTGAGGGGAAATAAGAGCGGGGAGGTGGCAGACACAAGGGTGGTAGTGTCAGATTGCTGGAGGCAAGAATCTGGAGGGGTATGGAGAGCAGTAGTTGGCTGTCGTTGTAATATACAGGAAGTTAGAAAATATGTGGGAAAGGAAGAAGTAGGACCGAAAGTGAGGGAGGGAGGGAGAGGAATAAAGTAAGAAAGAGGGAGGCTAAGATTGCAAGTGGAATGATAGCAGTGACTTCTCCAGGGGCTGTTCAGGTAACTTCTGGAAGGTAAATGTAGAGGTTTTGTCCATAAGATTTTTTAGGTTTATCTGTAGGAAAAATTGGTCTGAGCTTTTGAGGGAGCCCAGGACAAGTAGAAGCAACGAAGAACAATCAGAAATGCAAGTACGTCTGTTAGATTAATTTGATAGCAACGAGGGTAGGGGATGAGTGGTGCAGAGTAGAAAAAAAACGATGTTTCTGTAGAGAATAAGGTCAAACTGGAGTAGAAAAGAAGGTGTAGATTAATGACAGGAGAGTTTGCTAGGACCGGGAGGTAAAGTGCTGCAGAATAAGCGGAGGCAAGGCACTATAACTATTGGAATCAATTAACAACCTGGGGACAAGTACAGTGCACTGCAGCCTTTCCATACTACTCCTAGATAAAGCTCCTCCCACAGCACAGGAAGTAACCATGCGCAGCTGAGGCAGTCTGCAGAACCAGGGCTGCTATGGAGCTTTCTCCAGGAGGTCTTTTCAGTGCTCCTGAATGGTTGCCCAGCACTCTGGATCTCAGCGAACTGGATCATTTCATCAAACAGATCGAATCCTGGATGGTCATGGTGCAGTCCTAACTACTTGTCCAGAGGAAGAATGACTGCATGTGCTTGGTGAATCTCAAGGATTTCTACCATCATATAAAGATAGCAAGGCACCCCATGAGATGTCTGCGCTTTTGGCTGGGGGACAGT
Source organism: Protopterus annectens (assembly GCF_019279795.1). NCBI lineage: Eukaryota > Metazoa > Chordata > Ceratodontiformes > Protopteridae > Protopterus > Protopterus annectens. The sequence goes on from NC_056736.1 coordinate 756,341,582, forward strand.
CATTGCCAATTTTGGGATCTTCTTTTTGGTCTCACTACAGCTCCCTGGGTATTTACCATATATAAAGTGGTAGTGGCAACCTGGCTCAGGCTGTAGGATTTCCAGATTTTTCCATACCTGGACAACTGGCTCCTCATCTCTTCCATGAAAGCATCTCTTGTTAGGGCTCAAGACTTCTTACTCCAGCTGTGTTATTATCTTGTCTTTGTATCTAGAGTTAATTTTTGGTGAAGGTAAGATAGGACTCAATGCCACCATCCTTGCTACCTCTAGCACATGCATACAAAGTTCCACCATGCCTCTCTGCAAGTCCCTCTGGGTGGAGTGTCACTCCTTCATGGGCCACCACTACATCATGCATACTTGCCTGGCTTAAAGCCCTTCAGGGTGCTTGTAACATTACAGATCCTGGCATTGTATACATCTTACAATCATCCTGTTCTGGTCAAGTCTAATGAGTGTAGAGTCTATATGCCTAACTACAGAATCACCTATGACTAAAACATTTTCCTCTGTGAAAACAGACTTGGTAACCCTTACGGTCTTAGGCCTGCTTTCTTACGATGCCTGGGTGAGTTCTGTTGGTTTGCAGTACATGTGACTGGAAAATGCGTAGGTGTTGCCTGGTGTGCTGGAGGCAGGGATGTTTTACTGTAACCGCAAGGAGGCTTTAACAAATTATTCTTTACATCCTCAGCACATGTCATGCATCTAGTAGTGTACTGTGACGTGGTGTTGTGAAGGCATGATGCTTGCTAACTGTGGATGGTTGCAAATGGATTGTCTCCATGTTTCTTAAATATTTCCATCTCTCTCTCGTGTGTGTGTGTGTGTGTGTGTGTGTGTGTGTGTGTGTGTGTGTGTGTGTGTGTGTGTGTGTGTGTGTCTGCCTGTGTGTATGTCTGCCTGGGTGATTGCAGCAGGGATGGGAGGGCTGGGGGCTGTGTGTGTGTGTGTGTGTGTGTGTGTGTGTGTGTGTGTGTGTGTGTGTGTGTGTGTGTGTGTGTATGCATGAATGGGGAATGTTTATGTGTGCGGTGTGCTATCACACCTCCACACTTCCCTACACTAACATGCAAATCCTGCTAAATTGGGGAGGTGGGAAAAACAAGACAGCAGGGATAACTATTTATACTGAGTCTTTAAGGCACTTAAAAATAGAACAACATTTTGCAGCATGAGATACATGGGGTGGGGTGAACACTAAAGACAAAGGAAACACAAAAATTCAAACGTTGTACCCTCAACACTTACACACAACTCTTTAGCTGAGAGTTAGCACTGTACTCTATCACTAGACTGCAGGGATAGTCATTACATATTACCCTAATCTGTGAAAAAAAATGTTAAAATAAAAAGTGGAGGAGCTTTGAGTTCTGTACCCTTGACACAGGAAGCTGAAGCCTTAACCTTCTTTACTAACAAAGGAGCATGTTTATGATGGCAGTTTTTACCTAATAAGAAGTATGAACCTCTAATGTCTGGCCATATTCAGTGATTGTATGTGTATATGTGTTACAAGGAACAGGGCACATATAAGAGCTAATACCAGGTGTGGTCAGTAAAATCAAGGACAGTTGAGAGCAATGGGGGTATTTACAATTGTAAGCAGATTGTGAACTTAAGGTTATCACAAATCTTGCTTTAGTTCTGTCAGGAAATTACGGAATAATTTCCAGCAATACACTGAGCTCTTCCATAATGTTGTTGTTGTCTTTTGGCTTTTCCCGGTTAGGGGTCGCCACAGCGGAACTCCGGTCCGCTAATGATTGGCAGTAGATTTTCATGAACACCGAGGTGCCAGCTCGATGTTCAACCTTCAATGAAGGCCCGCCCATTTATGCATGTCTTTTGAACGCCCACCCAACCGCGGGGAGGACATGCAGACTCCACACAGAAGGCATTCCCTGCACTCCAGCCGAGACTCGAATGGGAGAACCTCTTGCTGTGAGGCAACAACGCTACCGCTGCACCACCATGGAAGTTACTGAGCTCTTCCATAATAAAATCACAAATTCCATTTGCAGGGATATAGCCAATATATTCGCAGGCACATGTTGTGTTAATTTTACCATGCCTGTGCAAGTGTTGCACCTACAATCACTGAAAATGTAGTTTTCTTTGAAGTCATATTGAAACAAGTCCTAGCATTCCTGTTAAAGGCTAAAAGTAATATTTCTGGAAGATCAGGTAACATAACCAGGATGCATTCTCATCTGTGGTAAGTATGCACAATGTCTGTCTGTACTTAAACTGCTCAGCTTATCTGCAGGGGCTGTACCCCAATACTTACAGAACAGCCACTGTGAATCCCTTGTATAAGTGGCCCCCATGTTACAGATCCAGGTAATTATAGGGCCATCAGCCTCACCAGTGTTACAAACAAACTTCACTAGATGGATGGGTTCCTAACCATGGAATATGTTCCCCTTACAGGGCAGACAAAGTACTGTTTGGTCTGCCTTTAAGGCTATCTTTATAAATGGACAGGTGGACACACATTTAAACCAGGATTATCATGTGTGGCCGTGCTTAATTTGTCAAGGCTATGGATTGTATCACTGCAGAACTCATTTATGCAGACTAGGCTATTTAACTAATTTAGACCTTACTCAATTTGGTTTTGTGATGGGCAGATCTTGTTTCTTGAATGTAGTAAATTTCTCTAAAAAGGTGACAAAGGCTGTGGTCAGTGGTCACTGTGTGCATGCTGCTTATATTCACCTGACCAAGGGACGTGACACTATTCCCCATGCTGGCAGTATTGAAAAACTAGTCAAGCATAATGTAAACCCTGCTTTGTTCACTGGATTGCAAACTGGCTATTCACAGATCCCATGCTTTAAAAGTTATTGGCACCTTCTCCAAACATAACACTGTCACTAGTAGGGATATCCAAACAAGGGCTAGAATACACACATAACTGGTGTACTAAAATGGACTCAAGGTAAATACAAAAACAGTCTAGCACTGTAGTGCTCGTTAAAAAAGCTGCACCCATGTCATATATTATAAATTGCACTCATCTTCAGACAGATACAATCATAACAGACAGAGGTAGTTATGTGGGTAACTCTATCTCATTCAGTCATCATGTATCCATCACTTTCAGGAAATCGTTGTCTGACCCAGTTAATTTTCATAGTAATATCTTTATGATCCAAAAGGAGTCATCTTACCACTGTGCTCCTCCTTTATCAAACCAGTCATCAAATACAGAGCCCTTGTGGAATGTACCAATCCAAGTACATCATTCAGCTGGAAATGTCCCAGTGATTTGTAACCAAGACAATTAAAGATCTTAAATCCTTCAACTATTCCAACAGATTAGCACATCTCTCCTTATACCCAGTAACCTACCAGATACTCTGAGGTGACCTGTGTCTTGCTTTTTGAGACACTGCAGGCCCGGTCCTATTTGATTATATATTTCTTCACAATGCTAATGATTATATAGGCACCTGTACTAGGGACCCTAATCTTTACCAACAAATAAGACTCACTGGAGGAATACATTTTTACCTGTGAGATAAGTTGCCAGTACAGGTCAAAGTATTACTTTGTCTGCCTTTAAGGTTAGCCTTGACAAGGGAGAGACTATCAATGATAAGGACTTCTTACAGTTCCAATGATTCTTCACCCAGTATTGTTTCTATATTCTTATGTCTATACAATTGTTTCAAAAGCCTTCTTTATGGCTCATCTTTCATTTATATATTTACAGTTTGTAGACCATGTTAGTCCAACTAGACCACTGATCTGTTTTTCAGGAGAGACCTGAGGTGGTACTCATACTGACTACAGCAAAATTGCCAAGTCACTGGGAAACATTATTCTTTAGAGGAGAGAAAGTACTGCACTCTATCGAACTGCTAGGCGGCACCAAGGTCTGCTACTGCAGTTCCAGGAATTCCAAGATGGAGGAGAGTCGCAGTTTTGAGCTGTGATACAGAATCAAAATTGCCTAGACATAGTAAGGCTTTGCTAAATCTAATTTTGGTGGCTGTCAAAAAGTAGCTACTAGAAAAGTGAAATCAAAGTCAACACCAACTTCACTAGAAGTAGTGAATATCATAACAGAGATAAAACAACTGGCACTGAGATCTTAAGAAAAGGGTAGGTTGCAAATTATATAGAAAAAAATTGGAACTCTAGGAACAATATATGAAGAGGAGGAACAAGGTTTAAAAGAAGGCAGGATTTGAATGAGCTATGTAATGTTTGACTAACAATGGCTGGATAGATTATAAGTGATACTTAATGCTTGCAAGTAAAATTATGTCAATATGGTTTGAGATATATAATGTTTGCATACGTGATAATTTAATAAAGATGTTTCTGGTTAAAAAAAAAAGATGGGTGCAAGAGAAAATGTTATTGAAAGAAAGAGAAGCAGATAATATAACTGTTACAGAGTTGGAAAATGGAAGACGGGAGACATGTGCTTATAGATCTGATAAACCAGGCAGAGCGAAAGGAAGGAACGGAAGCATGATGGAGTGACACCATATCGAGAGTATTACAGGAGGAAGATGTTAAGGAGATTAATAAAATGTGGAGATGTAAATGTAGTGAGGAATAAAGAATAGACATATAAAAGTGGAATTTTTTAGACTGAAGTAAATTATATAGTTTACTCTAAAAGGATGAACAAACTATCAGGGAGGCTACAGATGGCAGAGTTTTCAGATCACAGAGTAGTAATAGGGGAAGACAACAAATAATAAAGTAAGTAAAAGGGAAAAGAGTTTAACGGTAGAGTTTTGAAAGGAAGAAGATGTAATAAGAGAGAAAGAAATACTATGGAAAGATGATATAACAATCAAACCATTTTGTAAAAACTGGACACATTGCTGAGTAGTGTACATACAGAAGTATAAAAATATATACTAAGAAGTAGAAAGAAGACTAAAACAAACAATAAGATGAACTATAAAGAAATATTGGGGAATTATGAGAAAGTGGTAGAAAAATGAACTAAGTAAGATAAATAGAAAAATAGATACATGAAAAGAAGAATAGAGCAAAAAGTAAAAATGATGTACCGCGATTAGATGGTATAAATGATGTACCGTGATTAGATGGTATAAATGATGTACCGCGATTAGATGGTATAAATGATGTACCAGGATTAGATGGTATAAATGATGTACCGCGATTAGATGGTATAAATGATGTACCAGGATTAGATGGTATAAATGATGTACCGCAATTAGATGGTATAAATGATGTACCGCGATTAGATGGTATAAATGATGTACCAGGATTAGATGGTATAAATGATGTACCACGATTAGATGGTATAAATTATGTACCGTGATTAGATGGTATAAATGATGTACCAGGATTAGATGGTATAAATGATGTACCGCGATTAGATGGTATAAATGATGTACCGCAATTAGATGGTATAAATGATGTACCAGGATTAGATGGTATAAATGATGTACCGTGGTTAGATGGTATGAATGATGTACCGTGATTAGATGGTATAAATGATGTACCGCGATTAGATGGTATAAATGATGTACCGCGATTAGATGGTATAAATGATGTACCGCAATTAGATGGTATAAATGATGTACCGCGATTAGATGGTATAAATGATGTACCAGGATTAGATGGTATAAATGATGTACCAGGATTAGATGGAATAAATAATGTACTGTGATTAGATGGTATAAATGATGTACCAGGATTAGATGGTATAAATGATGTACTGTGATTAGATGGTATAAATGATGTACCGCGATTAGATGGTATAAATGATGTACCAGGATTAGATGGTATAAATGATGTACTGTGATTAGATGGTATAAATGATGCACCAGGATTAGATGGTATAAATGATGTACTGTGATTAGATGGTATAAATGATGTACCAGGATTAGATGGTATAAATGATGTACTGTGATTAGATGGTATAAATGATGTACCGCGATTAGATGGTATAAATGATGTACCGCGATTAGATGGTATAAATGATGTACTGTGATTAGATGGTATATGGTATAAATGATGTACTGTGATTAGATGGTATAAATGATGTACCAGGATTAGGTGGTATAAATGATGTACCAGGATTAGATGGTATAAATGATGTACCAGGATTAGATGGTATAAATGATGTACCAGGATTAGATGGTATAAATGATGTACCGCGATTAGATGGTATAAATGATGTACCAGGATTAGATGGTATAAATGATGTACCGCGATTAGATGGTATAAATGATGTACCGCGATTAGATGGTATAAATGATGTACCAGGATTAGATGGTATAAATGATGTACCAGGATTAGATGGTATAAATGATGTACCGCGATTAGATGGTATAAATGATGTACCGCAATTAGATGGTATAAATGATGTACCAGGATTAGATGGTATAAATGATGTACCGCGATTAGATGGTATAAATGATGTACCACGATTAGATGGTATAAATGATGTACCGCGATTAGATGGTATAAATGATGTACCGCGATTAGATGGTATAAATGATGTACCAGGATTAGATGGTATAAATGATGTACCACGATTAGATGGTATAAATGATGTACCAGGATTAGATGGTATAAATGATGTACCAGGATTAGATGGTATAAATGATGTACCGCGATTAGATGGTATAAATGATGTACCAGGATTAGATGGTATAAATGATGTACTGTGATTAGATGGTATAAATGATGTACCGCGATTAGATGGTATAAATGATGTACCAGGATTAGATGGTATAAATGATGTACTGTGATTAGATGGTATAAATGGTGTACCGTGATTAGATGGTATAAATGATGTACCGCGATTAGATGGTATAAATGATGTACCAGGATTAGATGGTATAAATGATGTACCAGGATTAGATGGTATAAATGATATACCGCGATTAGATGGTATAAATGATGTACTAGGATTAGATGGTATAAATGATGTACCGCGATTAGATGGTATAAATGATGTACCGCGATTAGATGGTATAACTGATGTACCAGGATTAGATGGTATAAATGATGTACCAGGATTAGATGGTATAAATGATGTACCAGGATTAGATGGTATAAATGATTTACCAGGATTAGATGGTATAAATGATGTACCTCGATTGGATTGTATAAATGATGTACCGCGATTAGATGGTATAAATGATGTACCAGGATTAGATGGTATAAATGATGTACCAGGATTAGATGGTATAAATGATGTACCGGGATTAGGTGGTATAAATGATGTACCAGGATTAGATGGTATAAATGATGTACCGTAATTAGATGGTATAAATGATGTACCGCGATTAGATGGTATAAATGATGTACCTCGATTAGATGGTATAAATGATGTACCAGGATTAGATGGTATAAATGATGTACCAGGATTAGATGGTATAAATGATGTACCAGGATTAGAAGGTATAAATGATGTACCAGGATTAGATGGTATAAATGATGTACCGTGATTGGATGGTATGCGTTATAAGCATTATAAGGAAAGGAAAAAAGGTGAAAGCAAAGACTTGTTTAATAGTAAATGCATGGATGAAGGAACATATAATGGAACAGGACATGTGGTGCAGTGATTACATTTATATTGGAAAAGCATGAAAGAAAGGGTGTAAGAATTGGACATTTATAATACTAGGGAATGCTGACTGAAAATAATACAATAAATGACAGAGGAAGTACTGAAGGAGGTAGTAGTAAAACGAACAGAGGTGAAAGAAATGTGAATTCTAGTGAAATAAGTAGGAGAGATGATGCTGAAAGGAAACACAGAAGGAAAGAAGGAAAAGTAATAGCCTGCGACCTAACTAAAACCTGTGTGGCAAAGCTAATATATGTCTTAGGAGAAAAAACACTGACGTAATAAAGAAATATTATGAAAATGCATGGTACAAGTGATGATAAATGGATAAATGGCAAAAAATAAGTATTAGGAGAACAGTAAAAGAGGCGTGCCCAAAAAGTATGTGCTTATTTGTATTACTAACGAATACAGTAGTACAAACATGCATGCATGAAATGACGGAGGCAAGATGTGAAAATATTATATTACCAGTATGTATGACATATGCAGATAACTTTGTTCTAATACCAAAAAAAGGTGACGAGACTGTGTTGACCAGATAGAAAGAGTACTTTGAGGGGCTGATGAATGAAGAGACTAAGAGAGACAGAAGGTCAGATGATGTGGGGATAGTGAATCAGGAAGTGGAATGGATTAGGAAGGAGGAAGTATGGACAGCTATGATGACGATGAAGAATGGAAAGGCTGTTGGCCCAGATTGCATATCTGTGGAAGCATGGAGTTGTTTAGGAGAAATGGCAGTGGAGTTTTTAACCAGATTGTTTAATGAAATCTTGGAAAGTGAGAGGATGCCTGAGGAATGAAGGAAAAAGTTTTTTGGTACCGATTTCTAAGAATAAGTGTGATGTGCAAAGCTGTAGTAACTACAGAGGGATTAAACTGATCAGTCACAGCATGAAGTTATGGGAAAGAATATTGGAAGCTAGGTTAAGAAGGGAGGTGATGATTAATGATCAGCAGTATGGTTTCATGCCAGGAAAGAACACTACAGATGCGATGTTTGCTCTGAGAGTGTTGATGGAGATGTATAGAGAAGCTCAGAAGGAGTTGGATTGTGTCTTTATCGACTTGGAGAAAGCATATGACAGGGTGCCTAGAGACTCTGGAATAGACTACCCGTACATGTCAAGCAGAGCGCCTCTTTGGCCCTCTTCAAAAGGAACCTTGACGATTGGATGGGAGATATGAAATTCACCCCGGGGATCACTTCAGTTGCCCTGCTAGACAGGGATCCAGGGAAGTAAATATTGTGGGAAGAAATAGCCAGGGAATTGTTATGACTAGGCTTGTAGAGGCTCTAGGGCCAATAGCCTAGTACCAACCTATGAACCAATGACTTGTGGTGTTGTATGACGACATTGAGAGTGGCAGAGAAGTATGTAAGAATGGTACAGGATATGTATGATGGTAGTGTGACAGTGGTAAGGTCTGCGATAGGAATGATGAATGCGTTCAAGGTGGAGGTGGGATTACATCAAGGATCAGCTCTGAGCCCTTTCTTATTTGCAATGGTGCTGGACAGGTTGACAGATGAGAGAGAATACAGGCAGGCTGGAGTGGGTGGAGAAGAGTGTTAGGAGTGATTTGTGACAGACGGGTACCAGTAAGAGTGAAAGGGAAGCCCTATAAGAAGGTAGCGAGACCAGCTATGTTATATGGGTTGGAGATGGTGGCATTGACAAAAATCTGGAGTCAGAGCTGGAGGTTGCAGAGTTAAAGATGTTAAGATTTGCCTTGGGTGTGACGAGGATGGACAGGATTAGAAATTAGTATATTAGAGAGTCACCTCAGGTTGGACGGTTTGGAGACAAAGCCAGAGAAGCGAGATTGCATTGGCTTGGATATGTGCTGAGTAGGGATGCTGGATATATTGGGAAGAGGATGCTAATGATGGAGATGCCAAGTAAGAGGAAAAGAGGAAGGCCTAAATAAGGTTTATGGATGTGGTGAGAGAGGACATGCAGGTGGTTGGTGTGACAGAGCATGATGCAGAGGACAGGAAGAAATGGAAACAGATGATCCGCTGTGGCGACCCCTAACGGGAACAGCCGAAAAAAGACCAAACAAAAATTACACAGACAAATGAGTTTGTGATAATGATCAAAAAGCTGTTAAAAAGGAGGTCCGCAGTTAAACACAATAAAGTGTGAGATTAAAAGAATATTATGGATTATATTTCAGGAGAAAGAAAATCAAGATTTTAGGATTTTAGGATTTTAGGATTTTAGGATTTTAGGAGTGATATTTGATGAAAGTGCAACAAGTCAACAAAGGAAGACACTGCAACACATTTCAAAAAAGATGTAGTTTGGGTGCAAAGCTTTTACTTATCATTTCAAAAAATGACGTATATGCTGAACGTAGTAGGAAAATTGTACATTTGGGGGAATGTATATGTTTCCTACCAAATCCAAAAGAGGTATTAGAGTTTTTTAGCTTCATTTGGGCATCAAGGTTGAACCCACTGAGAAGAGGGGTAATTTATAATAAAAATAAGAAGCTGGTTTGAATTTAAAAATCTAGTGGTGCATTTAGCATCGATGTATTTTGGGTGTAATGAGACAGATAAACAAAAAAAGAAATGGTAAGTAAGATGCTACACGGAAAATATAAAAATGTCTGGAAAATTACAAAAAAACAAGGAAAGGAACGGAAAAAGGGTCAGGACTGAAGAAAAAGAAAATGACAAAAAATGAAAAAAATGAAATTAGGGAAGTTAAAAGTAGATCAGGTTGATGGGGATAAGAAAAGAAGTGTATAATCTGATTTTAGAAAACATTTCGGTGTACCCATGGAAGGAATTAAATGCAGATGAAAAAGGCCATAAAAACAGAAGAAAAGGATTTGAAGTTTTCTGTGAAGCAGAGGATTTTTGTGCAGAATATTACGAGACAAGTTACTGGTAAAAGGGAATATGAAATCTAAGATAACGGAAGTCAGAAAATGTGTTGACTGTAGTGAAGAAGAAACAAAATGTTTTTTTGGATTGCAATAAAAGAAAGAATTTTGGTAAAAATCCAAAAATTAATATAGATGGGAAAGGTTTAAATGTATAAATATGAGTATGATATTATATGGGAAGTATGATAAAGTGAAGAAATGTGGTACTGATACGTGGGATAAAGTACTATTTGTATGATGAAGTAAATAAATGTGGTACTGATACATGGGATAAAGTACTATTTGTATGATAAAGTAAAGAAACGTGGTACTGATACATGTGATAAAGTACTATTTGTATGATAAAGTAAAGAAACGTGGTACTGATACATGGGATAAAGTACTATTTGTATGATAATGTAAAAAAATGTGGTACTGATACGTGGGATAAAATACTATTTGTAAGATAAAGTAAAGAAATGTGCTACTGATACGTGGGATAAAGTATTATTTGTATGATAAAGTAAAGAAATGTGGTACTGATACGTGGGATAAAGTACTATTTGTATGATAAAGTAAAGAAATGTGGTATTAATACGTGGGATAAAGTACTATTTGTGTGATAAAGTAAAGAAATGTGGTACTGATATATGGGATAAAGAACTATTTGTATGATAAAGTACTATTTGTATGATAAAGTAAAGAAATGTGGTACTGATACATAACATAAAGTACTATTTGTATGATAAAGTAAAGAAATGTGGTACTGATACATTGGATAAAGTACTATTTGTGTGATAAAGAAATGTGTTACTGATACGTGGGATAAGGTACAATATGGCTGCAAAAAAGGGTGTGAGAATTTGTTATATAGCAAGAAAATGGAAGAGGATGATATATTAGCTAAAATAAAAAAAATGGTTGAGGAAGGATGGGTGGGGATACAGAAGGTAAATTGTTTGTTTGTGTCTTTCGGCTTTTCTGAGAATCGAACCGGACAGTGTCTTACTGTGAGGCAACAACGCTACCGCAGCACCACCACTGCAGATGGGATACAGAAGGTAAATATTAAATAAAAATGTATTTATTTTATTTATTTTATTATGCATTTGTTTACCGGGATGGTCCGACTGGGACAGTGCCCATTTTCAGCAGAGGCCCGGGGAGAAAAGTTCCAGCCTAAACTTACATACATCACATCAAGCAATAGAAATTATAGATAAAAAAAAGAGTGTTAACACATTTACTGGATAAAAATTTAAAAACAAAAATATGCACATAGCATCAAATAGAACAAGACTTTAAACACTTGAATATAGACAAATATATGGTTGAACTTATATATGTGTAGGAACATAACATTACTTAGGAAATTAAGTAGGGAGAATCACTTAGCAAAGTAGTGCAGAGTTAGTGATACTTCTGTGGTGACAGTTGCAGCTAGGAATGTAACTACTTATAGAGAAGTAGTGTTGTTAGAAGGGATATGTTAGCAGAGTTAGTACATACAGCCAAATTGTATAAGTAGTGCTAAGTTAATAATTAACTGGAGTGTTACATGCGCAAAGCCAAGATTCAAATGTGTCTTTTGAGAGATATTTTGAAATGATTAAGATTACTCGTGGATCTAATACTATGTGGAAGGGTATTCCAATTTTTAGCAACAAAGTTACAGTAAAGAGAGTTGCCTGCTGTTTTCGATAGTTTGGTTACTTGGAGTAAGTCTTTGTTAGATGATTGAAGAGTACATTACGAAAAATAATGAAAGACCTGTTTAGTTAAGTTATTTTGTGCTGTAACTTGTAAATAATTTTATGTGTTGAAAAAAACAAGTGTATAAATAACTGATGTAAAATTTTTATATGGAATAAATGAAAGTAAATGTTAATAAAGCATCCCTATTCTTTCATCTTGCTGTTTTACATCAAAACCAGTAGGTGGCATTAGAGGACTGCTGCTGACTTGGTTATGAAACATTGAAGCTGGGGTACCCATGAGAGGTGGAGGTGTGTGTTTTGGAAGAAACAGTTTGAGAGGTTTCTGGAACTACCGGAACTTAGGAAATTATTATAACATTTAGAAGGAGGTACCAACACAAGATTTACTGAATCTGATGAAGCAAAGAAACCAGAAAATGGAGCAGAAGCAAGCTGGAGTGAACTAGTTGACTGCAATAAGAAAGCAGAAAAAAAATGAAAGTTTTAACAGGAAAAACTGGATTTTGGAGATAAAGGAGCAGGAGGCTTTGGGGGATGGCATACTGGTTAACATGTTTAACTCATAAACACAAGTTATAGGGTCTGATTCTTACCTCTGAAGGGAAATTGGCTCAGCTTAAAATGTCCTGCAAGGACAGGTAGCCTGATACTTACCGATGAACCTATGAAAAACACACTGGTGTTTGTTTGGTTAATAGAATGACTAATGTTAAACGCACACATCAACAACAGAGTATGAAAAAGTCTTATGCTGATGCTTTAAGAATCTGAAGACAAGCAACTATGACAACAGAAATAGGTACGCAACAACAGATTGTAAGTTAGCAACTCAGAACTAAGAAGCTTGTGGTAAGAATTAAAACAAAACCTGACTTTTATTTAAATAGATATGATGTTTTTGACAATATAATTTTGCCTTTAGAATTTAATATACAGACATAAGATTATTAATACATCTGGGAACTGAGGACTTCTATGAAATGACTTTCGAAACATTTGGTTTATTAAAACAATTCATGTCTAATGAAGAGAAAAAACAAAAGAGTGCACCATGGAAGGAATATATATTTTTCAGTTTTGGACTGCAACTTAAAAAGAAAATGCATGTACAATATTATGGGTGTTATACATAGTACTGCCCTATGTCTGCCACGATGGTGCAGCGGTTAACTTTGTCGCCTCACAGCAAGACATTCTCCAATTTGATTCTTCGCTGGAGTGCCTTGTGTGTGGTGTCTGCATGTCCTCCCTGCAGTTGAGTGAGTTTTAAAGACATGCCAGTAGGTGCGACAGTGTGTGTGTGTGTGTGTGTCTGTGTGTGTGTGTGTGTGTGTGTGTGTGTGTGTGTGTGTGTGTGTGTCTTCTGTGAAGGTTGGGCGCTGAGCTGGCAACTTGACACAATAAAAACTCCACTGGCAATCGGTCTGTGGACCGGTGATGCGCTGTGACGACCCCTAACAGGAGAAAGCTGAAAGATATAAAAATTGATAGCACACTGTCCTCTGTTAGTGCATAGCATTAATCAGCTCTATAGAGTTATATAAAGAAGATCAGCTGTGGTCTTTCACACTGACTATGGAAAAGCAAGGCATTTGGGCAAATACACATCCCTACAGCAAAATGCATAAAGCACTTAATGAATAAGTATTAGGGGAGCGCTATTACAAGGATAAGATGCATTTACATTGGCATATTACTACAATTCATAGAGATAAACATAAAAGGGCCTCTTGTGCATTGAAAACATGTAAAAGACCCTGAATTTATGTGAGTAAGCACCAGTTTACCTGTGGAATATGAAATTAAGGGGGGCAAATTAATTAGCCGACCAGAAGGGAAAAAATGAAGAGGTACTGCAAAACCGTTTAAAAGGATGTAGGATTATCGACTTTACATCAAGAAATGTTTGTTTTATTGTCATCTAGTGCTTTTGCTTATGTGGTTGAACTGCTGAAGGGATTGTTTGGGAAATAATTTTATTTGGTGTGATTTAGTGCTTGTGCATACATGGTAAAACTATTGAAGGGACCGCTGATGACATAATGACTACTGCTGTCAGTTAATGCTCGTGTATACATTTGTCAAACTATTGAAGGGAGAATGGGGCAATGCCATGGATTGCAAAGTAGATATCAGAGGTGCAGCAACACTTTTAACAATGCATGTGTGTACAAAGCAGGTATTGTACTATGAAGTGCAAGAACACTTGTTAGCATACGCAGCTTTACACAATTTCTCATTTACATCTCATATATTTAATTTGCTTACACTAAATGGCAGGCAGTGGGTGGTACCATACATTGTCTCTATGAATTGTGGACTAGCTACACTGTCACGGAGACATTGTGGACACCCCTACTGTGTTTGCTCAACTATGAACTCTGCCCCAAGTCTTTTTTCTTATCTGTTTATGTGGACTGGGACAGAAAGTCTTAGTAATATTAAATACTATGAAAGGAAGGATGCAGCATGTCCAAAATGCAATAAATATTAATGGAAAACAGGGACTGTGAGATAGTGGGGCCAGTTAAATGCCTGGTTTGTTTGTTTGTTTGTTTTTTTGTGACTATGAAAGGCATTTAGTATGGACTGTGAAAAAGAATATGCAGAAACTGCAGGGAGAGAACAAAAGTATAGTAAATGTAATGTCCAAGGGCAGTTTTGGTTTGATTGCCCTATATTCCAGGACAAAGGAATGGCTGAAGAAAAGACTGAAACCAACCCCAAAGAAGGTGAGATAAATAATGACATGGAAGAACATCAAATAAATTCACAAAAATAGAGTTAAATATTGTGCAAAATGTTGTGGCTATTCAGGAAGAGAATATCTCTGAACTACTGGGAAGTGAAGGAGAGGAAGACTATTGTGACACAAAAGAGCAAGAACAGAGTTATAAAATGTCATTTGGAGGAAGCGTACAAAGAAGGAAAAGGAAAGAGATGATGTGAAGATACGAAGTGGTAATGCGAACAGTATTAGAAATGATATCGGGGGGATAATGTAAGTGAATAGTGTAAGAACGTGGAAACAGAAATGATATGTTTACTATTAATTTATTTGATTACCAGGAAAGTCGAGCTGGCAAGGCACCCAATTTCAGCAATGGTTCAGGGAAAAAAGTTCCAAAGTATTACAAAAACATAATAAACATAATAAACATTAATAGATACGAGATGTGTTAAAAAGAGAAAAGGGATAGAACTGAGGCCTTGTCATGAAACAAGATTATATGGTGTTTGGGAAATTAACAATGTTCAGGTATTTGGATTTTGATAGAAATGAAATTAAAATACTAGATGTTACAATCACCGACCTTCAGGCCTGGATCACCCACGACTCACCACACATCTTAACCTTATATGAAACATAGTTAAAACCTCATATCTTTAACTCTGAAATACTACCTCCTGGCTATAACATTTACAGACAGACTAGAATCTGCAAAGAAGGAGGTGGGGTAACTATCCTGTACTCCAGCTATCCTGTACTCCAAACAACTTAACCTACCTCCCTTAGCTTAGGAATCTTTTAGCCACCAACTCTCCAGATGCTAGCATCAACCTGTATGGTTTCAGTCAACTAATAACATCTTTTACTCACCAAAACAGGAATAGTAATAACAACTCCACTCTGGACTGGATCCTAACTTTCTACCCTGAACTCTACCATAACTCTGGCACACTATCCAGCTCTCTTAGTAATCACCTCCCCATCTTTGTGCATCCGAAACTCTTTACAAACCCCCAGATCCCATCTTTACAGGGAGTGCCAGAATCCCTCTTCCTTCGATGCTGAAACTTTCAATCAAAGGTTTTCATTAATAAACTGGTCCATCCTTTGGCACTTGCCCATCAATGAAGCTGTACTAGAATTTAGCCACACCTTCCTAGAAATTCTTAATTCGTTAGCTCCACTTAGAAAAATAAGGATTCAAGCTAATCAAGCATTCTGGCTCACAAAAGAAACTTACAACCTTATGAAAAAGAGAGGCTACTTGGAAACAATGGCTTAATACAAAATCTGCTGAATTACTACAAAAAATATATAGAACTTAGAAACCTCACCAACAAGAAAATCAACATTGACAAGAATAATTTCTACTCAGACGCCCAATTTTTCCCACCACTCAAACCTCAAAAAATCTGGTAAACCATTAACAAACTTCTCCACCCAGGGAGTCCTTCTACCCTTAACTCCTTCCCAAACAAGAAACTGCCTCTCTCCTTAACTCTTACTTCATTGAATGTATTAGCAAACTCACAAGAACTGATCAAGATAAAAACATAAACAACTTCTCTTTTTTTCTCTCAAACCTGTACCCACTGCTTATATTAAATCACTACTTGGCAAACTCAAACCCTGTTACCCATGCTACGGCAAACTTCCACCCCTCTTCCTTAAAGTAGCTGCCAGCGCCATGGCTGTCCCCATCTCTATACTAGTAAGTAGATCTGTCTTAGAATCCACTGTCCCAGACATCTGGAAATCTTTCTATACCATTCCCTTCACAAAGGTGGTAACTCCACAGACCCATAGCTATCATCTCTCCTCTTTCTGAAATCATTGAAAAATGTATACATATACAGCTAATCAACTACCTAACTCAAGAAAACTCAACTACCTAACTCAAGAAAACCTTCTCACTCCCACCCAACATGGATTTATGCCAAATCACAGCACTTCCACTGCACTTCTCTCTTTCACTCAGACTGTAGCAGAGGCCAGACATAAATAAAACTAGTATCCTGCTTATTTCCTGACCTTTCTAAAGATTGTGATACTGTTTGCCACTCTAAGCTCATAACTAAATTATCTGATCTCAACTTCTCCTTTACTATCCTGTGGTTCTCTAGCTACGTCTCAAACAGACAATAATCAGTGAGATGGCAAACCACTCACTCCCCTTCCTTCCTAGTCTGACTGGAGTCCCCCAAGGCTCAATCCTAGGACCTTTTCTATTCAACATACTCACAAACAGAAGAAAAATAGACAGCCCCAATGGAATTAATAGTGCTGAATAACCAAAACATAAAGTATCCAAGAACAAAACAGCACCAAAACACAACTATCACTATAAAACACAGCTTTAATAGATAAAAGACATAAAATGTGCTTCATCAGATAATATTCCTACAAAACAGTCAGACTAAACACAATTAATGATATTAATTGAACATTCAAACTAGCCAATGAAAAAAACTTATCCAATTAATAAATAAAAATGAATAAAATCATTTAAAGAGACCCCTCGCTTAATGGAAGCTTTTCCATTAATGCCAGAAAATCTATCAGCTTGCATCCTAATTATCCAGAACAATTCTTGTTCGTCAGTGTAATTCCTAAAATCACCACCTTGAGTGTTATAACCTACCATCTCAACCACTCTAAACTCAAAAACATGATCTTTACCTTGTTCTGCATAATGTCTTGCTAGAGCATTACACTCATCATGCTTGTGTATGGAGTACATATGTTCCCTCATCCTTTCTAAAAGAGACCTATTGGTCTTTCCTATATAAAAACAATCACAGGCCCTGCACTTGGCTGGATTCCTAGAATGAGAGTCCGCAGAAACACTATAGGTTCATATGTTGGTACTAGGCTATCAGCCCTGGGGCCTATACAAGCCTAGCCATAACAATTCCCTGGCTATTTCTTCCCACACTATTTACTTCCCTGGACCCCTGTCTAAATCGAAAAACCTTATCAGTAACTGGATGAACAAACTCCACACATGGGTCAATAAATTCACAAAAATTGCACTTAAAACAGCAACGCATAGATGGAGATTCAACCTTATTGCTTGTATGTTCAAAATTCTTACAACAAAGACGTCTCTTTAGAGGCTTTTTGTTTTTAAAGCAAAACCTAGACTGTTCCCCTACCACAGAGCGAATGCTCTCATCTAAATGCAATACAGACCAATTATTTTTCACAATCTTTATGATATTGTTCACATCAGTGGTATAAAAAATCGACATGCGTAGAGTGTCAATAGTTTCAGCCATATCATCAAATGCCTCGCTCTCAGAAGGCAACCTCTGAGACAAATAGGGTCTCCATCTACTTCTGCTATTACTTTGAGTAAAAGACAAGGCCTCATCTACCTCCTTAGCTCCATAACCCCTATTAAGTAATTCATTTCTAAAATGACGAGTGTCTCTCTCATATAGAGTTGTAGGTTAACTACTACATTGTTCAGGAAGAGTTGTAGGAAGAATACACTTTTACAAAGAAATAGCATGCATTCAGACCATGTATTTAGGAACATAGCCAGCGATCAAAGCATGCGTATTTCTAGATTGAACAATGATGAAACTCTATATGAGAGCGACACTGGTCGTTTTAGAAATGAATTACTTGATAGCGGAATCTATTTAGGAACATAGCCAGCGGTCAAAGCATGCGTATTTCTAGACTGAACAATGATGAAACTCTATATGAGAGTGACACTGGTCATTTTAGAAATGAATTACTTGATAGCGGAATCTATTTAGGAACATAGCCAGCAGTCAAAGCATGCGTATTTCTAGATTGAACAATGATGAAACTCTATATGAGAGCGACACTGGTCGTTTTAGAAATGAATTACTTGATAGGGGAATCTATTTAGGAACATAGCCAGCGGTCAAAGCATGCGTATTTCTAGACTGAACAATGATGAAACTCTATATGAGAGCGACACTGGTCGTTTTAGAAATGAATTACTTGATAGGGGAATCTATTTAGGAACATAGCCAGCGGTCAAAGCATGCGTATTTCTAGACTGAACAATGATGAAACTCTATATGAGAGCGACACTGGTCGTTTTAGAAATGAATTACTTGATAGCAGAATCTATTTAGGAACATAGCCAGCGGTCAAAGCATGCGTATTTCTAGATTGAACAATGATGAAACTCTATATGAGAGCGACACTGGTCGTTTTAGAAATGAATTACTTGATAGGGGAATCTATTTAGGAACATAGCCAGCGGTCAAAGCATGCGTATTTCTAGACTGAACAATGATGAAACTCTATATGAGAGCGACACTGGTCGTTTTAGAAATGAATTACTTGATAGGGGAATCTATTTAGGAACATAGCCAGCGGTCAAAGCATGATTTCTAGACTGAACAATGATGAAACTCTATATAGAGCTTACACTGGTCGTTTTAGAAATGAATTACTTGATAGCGGAATCTATTTAGGAACATAGCCAGCGGTCAAAGCATGCGTATTTCTAGACTGAACAATGATGAAACTCTATATGAGAGCGACACTGGTCATTTTAGAAATGAATTACTTGATAGGGGAATCTATTTAGGAACATAGCCAGCGGTCAAAGCATGCGTATTTCTAGACTGAACAATGATGAAACTCTATATGAGAGCGACACTGGTCGTTTTAGAAATGAATTACTTGATAGCGGAATCTATTTAGGAACATAGCCAGCGGTCAAAGCATGCGTATTTCTAGACTGAACAATGATGAAACTCTATATGAGAGCGACACTGGTCGTTTTAGAAATGAATTACTTGATAGCGGAATCTATTTAGGAACATAGCCAGCGGTCAAAGCATGCGTATTTCTAGATTGAACAATGATGAAACTCTACATGAGAGCGACACTGGTCGTTTTAGAAATGAATTACTTGATAGCGGAATCTATTTAGGAACATAGCCAGCGGTCAAAGCATGCGTATTTCTAGACTGAACAATGATGAAACTCTATATGAGAGCGACACTGGTCGTTTTAGAAATTAATTACTTGATAGCGGAATCTATTTAGGAACATAGCCAGCGGTCAAAGCATGCGTATTTCTAGATTGAACAATGATGAAACTCTATATGAGAGCGACACTGGTCGTTTTAGAAATGAATTACTTGATAGCGGAATCTTTTGATTCCCATTTTGCTGGTCCGACTGAAGACCAGTATTTACACTCTTTCATGTAGCAACAAAATTGGATAAGGAATGTTCAAAAATCCAGTTAAACAAGCTTTAATATATTTTAGGCCAAGGGATCTACACCACAGTAAGCTCTTTTGCTTTTACAGACGTCCAGGGTATTATATATGCATGAGAAATTAACAAGATCAATTAACATTTTGTGACAAAAAAAAAAAAAAAACTGCATGAGAGGGCATGTTTTCCCAGATTTGTTCTAGCAAATGGTTTCAAGTTTTTTTTTCATAAGGGGAAAAAGGGGGAAATTTAAAACCCCTTCCAATAAGGACGACTTCACTGGAGAAAATGTCCGTTCAGCTTTGTTAATAAAAGAAAATGCAAACTTAAAAAATTTTTTGGGTAAAAAAGAATTGTGTGCTCCTGTGCAGAAACTGTGCTTTCGAAGAGTGATGTATTACCCAGATTCAAAGCAGTTTCCCACAACAGCATTGCTTGTCTGCAAGAGGGTAGAATGAGTTCCCCCTTGCTTGTTGATGTACCACATGACAGTCGTGTTGTCTGTTCGAATCAACACCAGTCCTGGTTAGTAGGCTTTTGAATCCTTCAAAGCAAATTGAACTGCCAGCATCTCTTTCATGTTGATATGCAAGTGAAGTAGCTCTAGGACCCAAAGGTCATGAATCCATTTTCCTCTGAAATGAGCTCCTCAGGCTGACTCCGGCGCCTGTGGTTAATATCTGACTTGCCTCTGGTTGGGTCACAGAGAGCCCCTTGTTTGAGTGACATTCCTGAGCCCACCACAGAAATTCTCTCTGAATGCAGGTATTTGGGAATCCGAATGACAGTGTCAAATCGTGGCAGTGTTGAGTGCAAGCGCTCTTGAGATACCATTGTAGCTTCCCTCATATGCAGTTTGGCATTGGGAAGTACTAGAATGCAAGATGCCATGAACCCCAAGGCTTGAAGGACTGTCCTTGCAGTCAGCCTGGATATTACTGATAGCTGTTGGAAGTATAGGTGAAGATTCCTTTGTTTGTCCGGGGTAAGAAATGCCATCTGAGCAGCTGTATTCAGTTTCACACCCAGAAAACACATCTCTTGTGAGGGTACTAGACTGGACTTTATTTCATTCACAGAATACCCTAGGCATCTTAAAACTGTCATTACATACTGCAGATGTTGAAGAAGTTAGTGCTTGCCTTGAGCCAGAATCAAAAAGTCATCCAGATAAGGATAAATTTGAATTCCTGCTAGCCTGAGAAAAGCTATTACTGGAGCCAGGACTTTTGTGAATACCCTGGGCGCAGTAGACAAGCCAAAGGGCAATGCAGAGAACTGATAATGCAAATTCCCATTCGAAACCTCAGATTTCCTGCAACTGGGCCTGATAGGAATGTGAAGATAGGCCTCTTTGAGATCCAGAGTCACCATCCAGTGATCTTTGCCCAGCATAGGTAACAGCTGTTGCAGTGTTAACATCTTGAATTTTGGAATTTCCAGAAAGGTATTTAGAATGGACAAGTCCAGAATTGGTCTCAAGTATTTCCTTTCTTTGGCACTAAGAAAAGGCGGAATAAAACCCGTGCCTCTTTCTGCAGAAGGTACTTCCTGTATTGCTTCCAACTGAAGCAGAGAAGAAATTTGAGTCTGGCTTCCAGTCTTTGCTGATGAGGCACATCCGACGCCCAACCTTTGAAAGGAGGGAATGTGTGAAAATAAAATTTGTAGCCTCGATTTATTATGTCCAATACCCATTTGTCTTGGGTAACCAAATGCCAATTCCTTTTGAAAAATCTCAGTTTCCTCCTAGAGGGCTGCCAGCAAGGCAGAGTCCGGCAGCTGAAGACCGCAGGTCATTGGGTCTGTTTCGAAAGGACTGACCCCTGCCCTCCCAGCAGAAGGTAGAAGAACTCAAAGACTCTGAAGCGCACGCGCGCGCACCTAGAAATGCTTGGGGCCCTGAGAGGAAGCCCTACCTACCTACATACTCGATCTGCCCCTAGACTGATAATCCGAGAAGGAAAGACCAACCCTTAGCAGGCCAATTCCTACTGAACTTAGGGGCTGAACCTGTAAAATCCTTAACTGTCTGCATAGACTTAGCTTTTCCTCCATTTTTTCAAAACTGATTCTACTGGAGGACCAAAAGAACATCAGATTGTAGAGGAGCATCCATAATTCGAGCCTTAACATGCTCTGACAAGGTCTGATCTTTAAGCCAAGCAAGCCTACGAATAACTGATCTAGTAGCAGCCACCCTGGAAGAAGCCTGTAAAGCATCAAAGCCACTGCAAAGAATGCTTACCAACTTGGTCTGGAAGCATGCAAAGTACCCTAAATCCTGAAGCTCCTTACATTCAATACCTTCAGCTAAAGCATCTACTTTACATTTCAATTGGCCCAGCAAATAATTTTGATGCAGGAGCATATGAAACTGACAATTTAAAGCTCTCATAGCCAAAGTGGAAGAGTATACAGTTTCTTACCCCACCTATCCAGGGCCCTAACATCCTTGTCAGAGGAACTGGATTTCTAACCACAGAAGCCCTAACCTTTGGGGCCTTGAGTAATAGTTTCTGGATCAGCCCTAGGACTCTTATACAAGTACTTTTGAGCTTCCGAACCCTGTAGTATCTATCTGGTTTACCCGGGCAGGAGGCAGAGAATCTGGGTTAAGGGCAGCCTCAGAAAACACAGTATTAAATCCTGAACAACATCCAGTACAGGAATAGCCAAGGGCCTATGCTGAGGCAAAACAAGAATTCCCTTAGTCTTTTACGAGAATCAGAATAATCCTGGCCCTCCCATTTTGAAATGTTCCCTCATGGAATGCAAAGTCTCAGAGAAGAAAAATCTTCTGGAGGGGACGAGAGGGAGTAGAGTCCTCAGCCTCCGAATCAGAATAAGGAGGAAATCCTGAAGTTCTTCTACAGAGGAATCTGACTCATTGGAAGACTAGACCAAACCTCCAACTCTGTCTCTACCCTGGGCCTCTTATGGGGGGCATAGAACCCCTAATTAAAGTAATCAAATCTTCAGCCATCTTTAACATGTGCTTTCTAGGAGCTGGACCCTGGGACTAGCACCAGCAGGGAGCAGACTTAGACTTAGAATGGGCTCTGCTCTGAGAAGGAGGAGGCCTAACTACCCTATGAGGGAGGGAACCACTGACATTAGAGAAGCACCCTCAGCCTGGCCTAACACAGGAGAAGCCACTTCCTGCAGTAACAAAGGCTCCCTTGAGACTCAGGTAAACCTTCAGAAGGAGCCATGAAGTAGCCAGTGGTACAACAGAACCGGCGTCTGGGTGGGCGCCTCATCCTGTTTGGACCGCAGAGACTTTCTTTGCGTTTCTTAGAAGAACCAGTCACGGAGAATCCGGCGCAAAAGCGTAATTACAAGCGTTTACCAAACACCAGCCTAGCACAGTCCAACCCGTGTTTAAGTGCAGTATTACCTTGTTGGGAAAAAAGTAGGCAAAGCGACACAACAACGTCGTGCTCAGGCCTAAACAAGGAATGCAGAGTGAATGGTAATCCCTATGAGGAATCTGTTTCCTACAAGAAATACAGTTATTAACTTTTTCTGACATCCGTCAATACTGTGGCAAGAAAAAGACAAAAGTGTCCCCAGCGAGTGCTTACAACTTGGTTTCCGGTCTGAAACTCGAAAACCGACAATTCCAGAACGCTAAACGGCACTTGCAAATGCTGCTTCTGCTTAGGACCATGCTGCAAGAAAGACTGAGGTTATGGCGTCGGTCATGCGCATTTGTACTGGCACGTACTGATGTCAGTCTCGAGCGCCGATGACCGACGCCGGTTCTAGCCCTTTGGTATTCGGGCCGATGGTGGACAGCGGAATACCCATATGTCAGGACTGCAGCAATGGGAGACGAAGAACATCTTACAACCTTATGAAAAAGAGAGGCTACTTGGAAACAATGGCTTAATACAAAATCTGCTGAATTACTACAAAAAATATATAGAACTTAGAAACCTCACCAACAAGAAAATCAACATTGACAAGAATAATTTCTACTCAGACGCCCAATTTTTTCCCACCACTCAAACCTCAAAAAATCTGGTAAACCATTAACAAACTTCTCCACCCAGGGAGTCCTTCTACCCTTAACCCCTTCCCAAACAAGAAACTGCATCTCTCCTTAACTCTTACTTCATTGAATGTATTAGCAAACTCACAAGAACTGATCAAGATAAAAACATAAACAACTTCTCTTTTTTTCTCTCAAACTTGTACCCACTGCTTATATTAAATCACTACTTGGCAAACTCAAACCCTGTTACCCATGCTACGGCAAACTTCCACCCCTCTTCCTTAAAGTAGCTGCCAGCGCCATGGCTATCCCCATCTCTATACTAGTAACTAGATCTGTCTTAGAATCCACTGTCCCAGACATCTGGAAATCTTTCTACACCATTCCCTTCACAAAGGTGGTAACTCCACAGACCCATAGCTATCCTCTCTCCTCTTTCTGAAATCATTGAAAAATGTATACATATACAGCTAATCAACTACCTAACTCAAGAAAACTCAACTACCTAACTCAAGAAAACCTTCTCACTCCCACCCAACATGGATTTATGCCAAATCACAGCACTTCCACTGCACTTCTCTCTTTCACTCAGACTGTAGCAGAGGCCAGACATAAATAAAACTAGTATCCTGCTTATTTCTTGACCTTTCTAAAGATTGTGATACTGTTTGCCACTCTAAGCTCATA
This sequence comes from Protopterus annectens, assembly GCF_019279795.1. Lineage (NCBI taxonomy): Eukaryota > Metazoa > Chordata > Ceratodontiformes > Protopteridae > Protopterus > Protopterus annectens. Next base: position 756,366,403 of record NC_056736.1, read on the forward strand.
ACTAAATTATCTGATCTCAACTTCTCCTTTACTATCCTGTGGTTCTCTAGCTACGTCTCAAACAGACAATAATCAGTGAGATGGCAAACCACTCACTCCCCTTCCTTCCTAGTCTGACTGGAGTCCCCCAAGGCTCGATCCTAGGACCTTTTCTATTCAACATACTCACAAACAGAAGAAAAATAGACAGCCCCAATGGAATTAATGGTGCTGAATAACCAAAACATAAAGTATCCAAGAACAAAACAGCACCAAAACACAACTATCACTATAAAACACAGCTTTAATAGATAAAAGACATAAAATGTGCTTCATCAGATAATATTCCTACAAAACAGTCAGACTAAATACCATTAATGATATTAATTGAACATTCAAACTAGCCAATGAAAAAAACTTATCCAATTAATAAATAAAAATGAATAAAATAATTTAAAGAGACCCCTTGCTTAATGGAAACGTTCCCATTAATGCCAGGAAATCTATTAGCTTGCATCCTAATTATCCAGAACAATTCTTGTTCGTCAGTGTAATTCCTAAAATCACCACCTCGAGTGTTATAATCCACCATCTCAACCACTCTAAACTCAAAAACATGATCTTTACCTTGTTCTGCATAATGTCTTGCTAGAGCATTACACTCATCATGCTTGTGTATGGAGTACATATGTTCCCTCATCTTTTCTAAAAGAGACCTGTTGGTCTTTCCTATATAAAAACAATCACAGGCCCTGCACTTGGCTGGGTATATAAGATTCCTAGAATGAGAGTCCGCAGAAACACTATAGGTTCATAGGTTGGTACTAGGCTATCAGCCCTGGGGCCTATACAAGCCTAGCCATAACAATTCCCTGGCTATTTCTTCCCACACTATTTACTTCCCTGGACCCCTGTCTAAATCGAAAAACCTTATCAGTAACTGGATGAACAAACTCCATACATGGGTCAATAAATTCACAAAAATTGCACTTAAAACAGCAACGCATAGATGGAGATTCAACCTTACTGCTTGTATGTTCAAAATTCTTATAACAAAGACGTCTCTTTAGAGGCTTTTTGTTTTTAAAGCAAAACCTAGGCTGTTCCCCTACCACAGAGTGAATGCTCTCATCTAAATGCAATACAGACCAATTATTTTTCACAATCTTTATGATATTGTTCACATCGCTGGTATAAAAAATCGACATGTGTAGAGTGTCAATAGTTTCAGCCATATCATCAAATGCCTCGCTCTCAAAAGGCAACCTCTGAGACAAATAGGATCTACATCTACTTCTGCTATTACTTTGAGTAAAAGACAAGGCCTCATCTACCTCCTTAGCTCCATAACCCCTATGAAGTAATTCATTTCTAAAATGACGAGTGTCTCTCTCATATAGAGTTGTAAGTTAACTACTACATTGTTCAGGAAGAGTTGTAGGAAGAATACACTTTTACAAAGAAATAGCATGCATTCAGGCCATGTATTTAGGAACATAGCCAGCGGTCAAAGCATGCGTATTTCTAGATTGAACAATGATGAAACTCTATATGAGAGAGACACTGGTCGTTTTAGAAATGAATTACTTGATAGGGGAATCTATTTAGGAACATAGCCAGCGGTCAAAGCATGCGTATTTCTAGATTGAACAATGATGAAACTCTATATGAGAGAGACACTGGTCGTTTTAGAAATGAATTACTTGACAGGGGAATCTTTTGATTCCCATTTTGCTGGTCTGACTGAAGACCAATATTTACACTCTTTCATGTAGCAACAAAATTAGATAAGGAATTTTCAAAAATCCAGTTAAACAAGCTTTAATATATTTTAGGCCAAGGGATCTAGACCACAGTAAGCTCTTTTGCTTTTACAGACGTCCAGGGTATTATATATGCATGAGAAATTAACCAGATCAATTAACATTTTGTGACAAAAAAAAAAAAAAAACTGCATGAGAGGGCACGTTTTCCCAGATTTGTTCTAGCAAATGGTGAACATAGTTTTGTGATGACATACATGAAGTGGCACAAAATTGTGAGTTTAACAGCACTAAAGATCAACAAATAAGGGACAGACTTCTGACTGGATGTAAAAGTGTCACAAAAGTTACAGCTTGATGTTAATGTAAAGAAAATGCAAACATCTAGAGCAACTTTATTGGTCAAAAAACAAACAACACCAAAAAAATAAATCAGAATACTAACTTAAACATGGCAAATTATGTGTGAAAAGTGAAATACAAAGTTAATGTCATGTTTCATAAAAGGCATAATATTAATCAGAATAAGTGAATATTTAAGGAGCTAAGTATAAGATGAATGACAACTACACAAAATGTAACAGTTTTATTGTCTTAATTGAATGATTAAGCAGATAGATTGATTGCTATTTAATTGGGGATTGGTTCTCATTTTATGTAATGCATTGAAAAAAGGCAATTTTACCTGAAAGATCTGCTGTTTATAGACTGTTTATAGATTTGTTAAATTTGTTATATGTTCCTGTGTCTTGAAATTCTTGGTTGTTTTTTTTTTTTTCAGTTACTGCATGTTTTAGATGTAGAGCTGACTGGCAAGTAAAGAGTCTGATTCATGCAACGGTTCTGAATTTTAAAACTGATACATGGTCTGATGTTACAGTGATATCTTGCATTATCCACAGTTGCATGAGGCAGAGACAAATCTGTAACCCTTTAGGCAAACTCAAGTGTACTGATAGAATTCTATCAATGTCCGAGTATAAAGGGAACAAGTTTGAGTTTTGGGTTTATGTCTTGGGTGGTACATGCATTAATAATCAGCTCAGCAGAGCTGCGGCATGTGAAATGTGCTTAACTGACAGACTAAGGGATGTCAGTGTAGATGTGTTTGGTGAAGTTAGACTGCTTGAAATGGATCACTAAATATCAGACTAAAGTCCAGTGATGTTCCATATGCTTTAACAACACCAAGAAGGGTGCCATTTCCTTTATATTCCAAATTGAAACAGAACGTAGATGAAAGCAAATCTTCAACATTATAGAAATAGTTACTGAATTGTCTAAGTGGTGTGCTCCCATGGTCCCTGTAATTAAAAGAATGACTGAGGAAGAATCTATATTGCTTTAAAAAGGCTCATTAATGATGTTGTGTGCAAAGGTTTATACTGCTTACATTACAAGATATAGTATTCACGCTAGTTAATGTAAACATGTTTTGTACACTAGATACTTTAAGTAGTTTCTGGCAAAAACTATTGGACAAATACTCTGTAGCTAAAACCTGAAACTCTCTACCCACTCAGTAGCTAAAACCTGGAACTCTCTACCCCCTCTATGGCTAAAACCTGGAACTCCCTACCCCGTCTGTGACAAATACCTGGAGCTCCCTACCCCCTCTATGGCTAAAACCTGGAACTCCCTACCCCCTCTGTTGGCTAAAACCTTGAACTCCCTACCCCCTCTGTCACTAAAACCTTGAATTCCCTACCCCCTCTGTGCCTAAAACCTAGAATTCCCTACCCCATCTGTGGCTAAAACCTGGAACTCCCTACCCCCTTTATGGTTAAAACCTGGAACCCCCTACCCCCTCTATGGCTAAAACCTGGAACTCCCTACCCCCTGGCTAAAACCTGGAACTCTCTACCCGCTGGCTAAAACTGGAACTCCCTATCCCTAACAATCAAAGCAAATCTTAACCTCTTAAAATAAAGGCCTAACTTAAATGATTTCTTGTCTAAATCTTGGCTCTGGTCCTGTACTCATCCCAGATGACTTCTTTAGCTCTTACCACCCTCACAACAGTCCTACCATCTTTCCCCCTTTTCTGCTCCCTGGCCTACATCCCCCTGACCCCCCACTACTCTTATTTCTTACTATTATGTCTCTGCAGCAGTTCATTATGTAGTACGCATTTCTTACATTATCGCTACATAACATGTGACCTCCTATTTATGCCTGTCTCATTTACTTATTTTGAAATCCTTGACCAAACGTTAGTCCTATTTTCGATTACTAACTGTTATCGCTGCATCTTATCCATAAAGCTGTGCTAAGCATAATTCCATTCTTCCATCCATGTTTTGACACTGTAAACTGCTTCCTTAACTAAATGTTGTAGCATATTCATGCATCTGTAAATATGTACATATATTTGATTTTTATCAGATCTTTGTATCTGTAAATATGGTTTGTTCATTTCTGACATGATCCTATTCCTATTCACCTGCTTTGTTCTTGAAAATGGTCCATTGAGATCAGTGCACTACTCAGGCAAACAAATATAAATAAAATAAATACATAAATGTTATAGATCTTTTTTAGTTTAAACTGTTGAATATACATACTAATTACTGTACTTTCTGTTTTTTCACTCTAATTTTTTATTCAATGTTATGTGAATTCTGACATTATTTTTTGGAGCTTTTCTTCTTGGGTCTCAGCTAAAAATGGGTACTCTTGATTCAGTCAGAACTCCCCGTTGACCAAATGTCAGTAAACAAATAAATAAATAAGAACCCCCCACACACACACACACACACAAAACTAACAATTTCATTACCACATTTGGAAGGATTATCTTACAAAAGGCTGTTCTTTAGTATAACCTCATCTACTAAAATGTTCCAATGCAAGCTGACTAATTTACTCAAGGTTTGTATGGTGTCATTGTCATAATGGATGATATCCAAACAAGTAAAATCCACGATTTGACATTAGATACGGTGGTACAGATGATCAAACATTTGAGTTTTCAGCTTAATCAAGCTGCTTCAATAAGACATATGGTCAGTATTTTGGAGAAGCTGTTATCCAACATGCTTGTGAAGGATGGCCAAAGCATTGGTCTAAATCCAACCAGCTTGTGCAGCCAAAGCATTGGTCTAAATCCAACCAGCTTGTGCAGCCAAAGCATTGGTCTAAATCCAACCAGCTTGTGCAGCCAAAGCATTGGTCTAAATCCAACCAGCTTGTGCAGCCAAAGCACTGGTCTAAATCCAACCAGCTTGTGCAGCCAAAGCACTGGTCTAAATCCAACCAGCAGCCAAAAGCATTGGTCTAAATCCAACCAGCTTGTGCAGCCAAGCATTGGTCTAAATCCAACCAGCTAGTGCAGCCAAAGCACTGGTCTAAATCCAACCAGCTTGTGCAGCAAAGCATTGGTCTAAATCCAACCGGCATTGCAGCCAACTAAATCAACCAGCTTGTGCAGCCAAAGCATTGGTCTAAATCCAACCAGCTTGTGCAGCCAAAGCATTGGTCTAAATCCAACCAGCTTGTGCAGCCAAAGCATTGGTCTAAATCCAACCAGCTTGTGCAGCCAAAGCACTGGTCTAAATCAACCAGCTTAAAGCAGCCAAAGCGTGGTCTCAAATCAAGCCAGCTTGTGCAGCCAAAGCACTGGTCTAAATCAACCAGCTTGTGCAGCCAAAGCATTGGTCTAAATCCAACCAGCTTGTGCAGCCACTGGTCTAAATCCAACCAGCTTGTGCAGCCAAAGCATTGGTCTAAATCCCGCTTGTGCAGCAAAGCATTGGTCTAAATCCAACCAGCTTTGTGCAGCCAAAGCATTGGTCTAAATCCTTGTGCAGCAAAGCATTGGTCTAGCTTGTGCAGCCAAAGCACTGGTCTAAATCCAACCAGCTTGTGCAGCCAAAGCATTGGTCTAAATCCAACCAGCTTGTGCAGCCAAAGCATTGGTCTAAATCCAACCAGCTTGTGCAGCCAAAACACTGGTCTAAATCCAACCAGCTTGTGCAGCCAAAGCATTGGTCTAAATCCAACCAGCTTGTGCAGCCAAAGCATTGGTCTAAATCCAACCAGCTTCAGTACCAAAAACAAATCCAACCAGCTTGTGCAGCCAAAGCATTGGTCTAAATCCAACCAGCTTGTGCACAAGTACTTTATAATCAGGGCACAGTAATCAGAGCATAATGGATTATTGTTATACTAAGAAAGAATCATAGTACCCCTAAAAATCAACAATAGTAACCCTATAAATAAACAATAGCACCCCTAAAATAAACTTTTAGTTATGTACTCACCATAACTTCAGATGTTTGGGATCCATCTCGCCTACATTCTGACTGATGGGTTCAGAGCCGATCCTGAGCTCCGACTGCAGCTTATGCCAAAGAGCGAAGTCTCTTATTGGCTGAGCTTACTATATCCCAGGATGCACCACTACCAGTCCCCAGATCTAGTTTGTCCATACATGCACACATGTATATACAGATGAAACAAGATAAAAACAGTAGAACTCAAAACCGTTCAATCTCTTCTGATCTCCAAGGCAGGGGAAGGAGGGTGGGTAATAGGAATGTGGGCGAGATGGATCCGAAGTTATGGGTGAGTACATAACTAAAAGATGTTATGTGATCCTATCTCTACATTCTGACTGATGGGACAGCGTCCTAGCACCTGAATCCTGGGTGGCTCACTGGAAAACACTCCCTGAGTACCGTGGAACCAAATGATGCTCGTCCTTTAGATGCCACATCCAATTTGTAGTGGGAAATGAAAGTGTCGGATTGGACCAAGTGGGAATAAATTCCGATATAGCTTGGAATGAAAGCTATAGGAAGTAGCCATAGCTCTGGTAGAATGAGCTTTGATAGATGTTGTATGTTGCTTATTTGAAGAAGAATAAGCCTGAGTTATGCAATCTCTGATCCATTTGGAGATAGTAGCTTTTGTGATGGTTTGACCCAATTTATTATCTGAGAAGGACACAAACAACTGGTCTGACTTACGAAGTTACTGAGTCCTGTCTAAATAGCGTAATTGCCTGTGAACATCCAATTTATGGAGAGTGTATTCCGCTTCATTGGAGCTGGTAGCTCTAAGTTGTTGGAGACAGAAACTAGAACAGACCTTTGGGACAAAAGGATGGATTAGGCCTAGTGATACTCTATCCTTGTGGAAAATCAAGGGTGGCTTAATAGATAGGGCTTGAAGCTCTGAAACTCTTCTAATTGCAACTAAGAAGGCAGTTTCAAGACAGATATTTTAAACAATAGTACCGCTATAAATAAAAAATAGAGCCCCTAAAAATAAACAAGCAGAAGTGCTACAGAAATTACATGACAATCATCAGGATCTCACCAAATGCAGAGAACGGCCACAAATATCCACATGGTGGCCAAGCATCAACCAATGAATTGTTGACTTAGTGTCAAAGTGTCAGTTTTGAACTGTGCATAAACCATCACAGAGATGTTAACATTTGATGCCAACATCATTATCAGAGAGTCCTTTTGGGAAAAGATAGCTACTGAGTTATAGGACAGTTTGAAGGGAAGAACTGTCTCACTGTTGTTGACTTTTATTCAAGCAACATTAAAATAATTCATGTACCAACCACCACTAGCCAACGTATAATATTCAGATTCAAGACTATGTTCTTGAGGTATGGTATGCCAATAGAACTAGTTACAGACAAATAGTATGAAGTTTGTGCCCAGTGAATTCCAACAATTCATGTCTGATAACTACTTTGAATGTTGGAAATAGCGAAAATGATCCTGAGATAGACTGAAGTGTGTAAACCTCGAATGGCATATCGAGCTGTTCCACCTAGTACCACTCAGTCCTTCACATCTAACACTTGTAAGACAAATCTGCACTGACATGCCAACGTTAGAGACAAAACCAAGAGAGATACTGTGACATACAGTTAAGAACAATGATTACAATGCTAAAGCCCTTTCTTGCCTTCAAACTCACATTCCTAAATTATCTCCCCACTTTACACCCAGTCTCCTATCCTGCTAACTTCCACTTTACATAATAATTAAATCCTTACTCCGAAAATGAAATAATACTAGTGCCAAATTCTCCAAGCTACATCCAACTTTTTAAAAACTTGTTTCAGATAATATTACTAAGCCTCTTACATGTACCTTCAGTTGCTCATTAACTACTACATCCAAACCTTTCCTTTCAAGCACACATGCTGCACACTTTGTTCCCGTACCTATAGGATCCTCTCACAAAGAAATGAATGATTACAGCCCCATCTCCAGCCTTTGCCCTGTCACTAAAATGTTTGAAAAAATCCTGTACGAACAACTCCTAAAACATATTACCATCTATGTGATACACATTATGTTTCAGAAATGCCTTCAACAAATTGCTGTTGAAATCATTTATTGCAACTTGACTGAAGGTCACATAGTTGCTGAACAGTTGTTGAGAAGACCAGAGCCAATTAAACTGTAAACCATAACATCTTTCTGAAGAATCTAGAAAGACTATACTTCAGCAACAACTCAATCCCATGGTTCAGGATTTGTCTACATGACAAATCATTCCAAGTTTCTTTTAATAATACAGTTTCCACTATATTACTACTCAGTACAGAGGCCCACAAGGATCAGTTCTCGAGCCAGTGCTGTTCTCCTTGTTCATCAATGACCTTCCCATTCCTTCCCATCAAACTAGCACACCTGAAGCTCTTGTACGCAGGTGATATACTTCTACAATCTAGTGACACCTACAGCAATCTCGACAGCAAGCTACAAGACGACTTCACCCAATTATTCATCCAGCCCCTCTCAAATATATTGCTTATTATCCACAAAAATGGGATGGTTTTCTCTACACCCAAAATAATTCTGCAATATTCTGTCCATTCTCATAATAGATTTAATTGCTAACTTTATTGCCAACCTCACAGAACAGAACAGAAATATCTGGGCATAACTTTACATCCAGCTCTCTCCTTTACAAAGTGCACTGATAATATAGTCAACAAAGTCCTAGTTCAAGTTAAACTTGGTAGCAGGATCCTCTAGCGTTTCTCTCAGAGAGCCTGAGTATCAATTGCTAAGAACATGCTATAACCGACACTGGAATATGGTCTTCCTTTTCTTGTGTTCTATTCAGTTTGTAATCCCCACAGATTACAAATGGTAGAGAACAAATACACACCCTTTACTGCATCACTGCAAACTCCTCCAAAACAACAAATGGCTGTCAATGAATAATAGGGCTGTCTCTCATCTAACCTCACTGATCTCAAACTTTTAAAACAAGCTTATTGACCCACTTTAAAAAAAGAAACTTCCTCTTCAAGAGATGTTATATAAGCTAAGAACATCACAATATGCCTGCATACCAATTATACACCCATCTTTCAAAATCACATTGCGGGGAAGGGCTTTCTGAAGACTAGAACCAGTAACCTGGAATCACTTACTTACGTATGCAAGAATCCATCTGAATTTGTTTGCAAATGAAGACAAGGGGTACTGCATAAAGCACATTAATCTTTGTTATCTGATAGGTTGCTAAATTAACTCCCCATTTGTTTCCATGGTTATTTTTGTGTGTATATTTGGCTGCTCTAATATGATATCTTACTATTGTGTGTGTATTTTTATATGCATTGTAAATACATGTTCATAAATGTACATGTGTGCATAAACTTACTTATTCAGATAACTAATGGTACATTACAAGGATTCTGTGTATTTACCTGTGCATTCTGTCTTCATTCATCAAATTTTTCTTTTGTGTTTTGTACCTGTTGAGGTATGTGGCTCAGGACTGACAAAGGGTCAATAGACCAGTTTACCCACCTGGTTATCAAATGGAAATAAATACATACATAAATAAATAAATAAATAAATAAATAAATAAATAAGCTAGCTGTGTGCATGACGTTAGACGGGAAGAATCAGTGAGACGCAAAAGGTGTCACACTGAAGAAGACCACAGAACCATGTTCCTTACTGGTGTAAACTAAATATGGTACAGTACTTCAGTGCAACAGATGGCACAGTCAGTCAGTTCCCAATGAGTGCCTGCCTGAGTGTGATCAATGTTCCACATATTCAAACCCGTCAACTTAAAAGTAGCAAAAATGAATGCCTGGGAAGTGTGTTCCACTATGAATGACTGACGTACTTCAGCTGAGTGTCAGAGATTAGAGTGGAAGTTTAAGTTAGTCTGTTAGTAATGGCAGGCCATGTGCTGTTCAGTCATCACAATTAAGGGCTGCTGTTCGTGATCTAGTTGAATGTGTTTTGCCTGAAAAAACATTGATGCATGTTATAACAGTGTTCCCCAAAGTTCTCTTTTTGCATGTTCCCTGAGTTATTTCAGCCAGAGTTTGAATAATCTAGGTTTATTCAGGACCAGGAGGCCCATAAATATTGTACATTATCAGTTATAAATGCAGTCCTTGGAATGTTCAGGTAACCATAACTGCAATTTTTGCAAAGCTCCATGCATTATTGTATAGTTCATTTCTAACATTTTCTCTTTTGCAAGGTGCAGTCCATAACTTGGAATTTATAGTGCAGATACGTGCCTTCATAATCGGTGCAGTCAATAACTTGGAATTTATAGTGCAGATACGTAGTGCCTTCATACTTGGTTCAGTCCATAACTTGGAATTCATAGTGCAGATACGTGCCTTCATACTCGGTGCAGTCCATAACTTGGAATTTATAGTGCATTCATACTGGGCAGCAGCAAATTTTAATTTATAGTACGGATGCGGCCTTCATACTCGTGCAGTCCATAACTTGAATTTATAGTGCAGATTTCATATCGGTGCAATCCATAACTTGGAATTTATAGTGCAGATACATGCCTTCATACTGTGCAGTCCATAACTTGGAATTTATAGTGCAGATACGCCATGCCTTCATACCGGTGCGATCCATAACTTGGAATTTATAGTGCGGATACATGCCTTCATACTCGGTGCAGTCCATAACTTGGAATTTATAGTGCAGATACGTGCCTTCATACTCGGTGCAGTCCATAACTTGGAATTTATAGTGCAGATACGTGCCTTCATACTCGGTGCAATCCATAACTTGGAATTTATAGTGCAGATACGTGCCTTCATACTCGGTGCAGTCCATAACTTGGAATTTATAGTACGGATGTGTGCATTCATACTCGGTGCAGTCCATAACTTGGAATTTATAGTGCAGATACGTGCCTTCATACTCGGTGCAATCCATAACTTGGAATTTATAGTGCAGATACATGCCTTCATACTCGGTGCAGTCCATAACTTGGAATTTATAGTGCAGATACGTCATGCCTTCATACTCGGTGCAATCCATAACTTGGAATTTATAGTGCGGATACATGCCTTCATACTCGGTGCAGTCCATAACTTGGAATTTATAGTGCAGATACGTGCCTTCATACTCGGTGCAGTCCATAACTTGGAATTTATAGTGCAGATACGTAGTGCCTTCATACTTGGTTCAGTCCATAACTTGGAATCTATAGTGCAGATACGTACCTTCATACTCGGTGCGATCCATAACTTGGAATTTATAGTGTGGATACGTGCCTTCATACTCGGTGCAGTCCATAACTTGGAATTTATAGTGCGGATACGTGCCTTCATACTCGGTGCAGTCCATAACTTGGAATTTATAGTGCAGATACGTGCCTTCATACTCGGTGCAATACATAACTTGGAATTTATAGTGCTGATACGTCGTGCCTTCATACTCGGTGCAGTCCATAACTTGGAATTTATAGTGCGGATACATCGTGCCTTCATACTCGGTGCAGTCCATAACTTGGAATTTATAGTGCGGATACATGCCTTCATACTCGGTGCAGTCCATAACTTGGAATTTATAGTGTGGAAACATGCCTTCATACTCGGTGCAGTCCATAACTTGGAATTTATAGTGCGGATACGTCGTGCCTTCATACTCGGTGCAGTCCATAACTTGGAATTTATAGTGCGGATACGTCGTGCCTTCATACTCGGTGCAGTCCATAACTTGGAATTTATAGTGCGGATACGTGCCTTCATACTCGGCACAGTCCATAACTTGGAATTTATAGTGCGGATACGTGCCTTCATACTCGGTGCGATCCATAACTTGGAATTTATAGTGCGGGTACGTCGTGCCTTCATACTCGGTGCAGTCCATAACTTGGAATTTATAGTGCAGATACGTGCCTTCATACTGCGATCCATAACTTGGAATTTATAGTGCAGATACGTGCCTTCATACTCGGTGCAGTCCATAACTTGGAATTTATAGTGCAGATACGTGCCTTCATACTCGGCGCAGTCCATAACTTGGAATTTATAGTGCGGATACGTGCCTTCATACTCGGTGCAGTCCATAACTTGGAATTTATAGTGCAGATACGTGCCTTCATACTCGGTGCAATCCATAACCTGGAATTTATAGTGCAGATACGTGCCTTCATACTCGGTGCAGTCCATAACTTGGAATTTATAGTGCGGATACATGCCTTCATACTCGGTGCAGTCCATAACTTGGAATTTATAGTGCGGATACATGCCTTCATACTCGGTGCAGTCCATAACTTGGAATTTATAGTGCGGATACATGCCTTCATACTCGGTGCAGTCCATAACTTGGAATTTATAGTGCGGATACGTCGTGCCTTCATACTCGGTGCAGTCCATAACTTGGAATTTATAGTGCGGATACGTCGTGCCTTCATACTCGGTGCAGTCCATAACTTGGAATTTATAGTGCGGATACGTGCCTTCATACTCGGCGCAGTCCAAAACTTGGAATTTATAGTGCGGATATGTGCCTTCATACTCGGTGCGATCCATAACTTGGAATTTATAGTGCAGGTACGTCGTGCCTTCATACTCGGTGCGATCCATAACTTGGAATTTATAGTGCGGATACGTCGTGCCTTCATACTCGGTGCAGTCCATAACTTGGAATTTATAGTGCAGATACGTGCCTTCATACTCGGTGCGATCCATAACTTGGAATTTATAGTGCGGATACGTCGTGCCTTCATACTCGGTGCAATCCATAGCTTGGAATTTATAGTGTGGATACATGCCTTCATACTCGGTGCAGTCCATAACTTGGAATTTATAGTGCGGATACATCGTGCCTTCATACTCGGTGCAGTCCATAACTTGGAATTTATAGTGCGGATACGTCGTGCCTTCATACTCGGTGCAGTCCATAACTTGGAATTTATAGTGCAGATACGTGCCTTCATACTCGGCGCAGTCCATAACTTGGAATTTATAGTGCGGATACGTGCCTTCATACTCGGTGCGATCCATAACTTGGAATTTATAGTGCGGATACGTCGTGCCTTCATACTCAGTGCAGTCCATAACTTGGAATTTATAGTGCAGATACGTGCCTTCATACTCGGTGCGATCCATAACTTGGAATTTATAGTGCAGATACATGCCTTCATACTCGGTGCAGTCCATAACTTGGAATTTATAGTGCAGATACGTGCCTTCATACTCGGCGCAGTCCATAACTTGGAATTTATAGTGCGGATACGTGCCTTCATACTCGGTGCAGTCCATAACTTGGAATTTATAGTGCAGATACGTGCCTTCATACTCGGTGCGATCCATAACTTGGAATTTATAGTGCGGATACGTCGTGCCTTCATACTCGGTGCAGTCCATAACTTGGAATTTATGGTGCAGATATGTGCCTTCATACTCGGTGCAGTCCATAACTTGGAATTTATAGTGCGGATACGTGCCTTCATACTCGGTGCGATCCATAACTTGGAATTTATAGTGTGGATACGTCGTGCCTTCATACTCGGTGCAGTCCATAACTTGGAATTTATAGTGCAGATACGTGCCTTCATACTTGGTGCAGTCCATAACTTGGAATTTTTAGTGCGGATACGTCGTGCCTTCATACTCGGTGCAATCCATAACTTGGAATTTATAGTGCGGATATGTGCCTTCATACTCGGTGCACTCCATAACTTGGAATTTATAGTGCGGATACGTGCCTTCATACTCGGTGCGATCCATAACTTGGAATTTATAGTGCGGATACGTGCCTTCATACTCGGTGCGATCCATAACTTGGAATTTATAGTGCGGATACATTGTGCCTTCATACTCGGTGCAGTCCATAACTTGGAATTTATAGTGCGGATACGTTGTGCCTTCATACTCGGTGCGATCCATAACTTGGAATTTATAGTGCGGATACGTCGTGCCTTCATACTCGGTGCAGTCCATAACTTGGAATTTATAGTGCAGATACATCGTGCCTTCATACTCGGTGCAGTCCATAACTTGGAATTTATAGTGCGGATACGTGCCTTCATACTCGGTGCAGTCCATAACTTGGAATTTATAGTGCGGATACGTCGTGCCTTCATACTCGGTGCAGTCCATAACTTGGAATTTATAGTGCAGATACGTGCCTTCATACTCGGTGCAATCCATAACTTGGAATTTATAGTGCGGATACGTCGTGCCTTCATACTCGGTGCAATCCATAGCTTGGAATTTATAGTGCGGATACATGCCTTCATACTCGGTGCAGTCCATAACTTGGAATTTATAGTGCGGATACGTCGTGCCTTCATACTCGGTGCAATCCATAGCTTGGAATTTATAGTGTGGATACATGCCTTCATATTCGGTGCAGTCCATAACTTGGAATTTATAGTGCGGATACATCGTGCCTTCATACTCGGTGCAGTCCATAACTTGGAATTTATAGTGCGGATACGTTGTGCCTTCATACTCGGTGCAGTCCATAACTTGGAATTTATAGTGCGGATACGTGCCTTCATACTCGGCGCAATCCATAACTTGGAATTTATAGTGCGGATACGTGCCTTCATACTCGGTGCGATCCATAACTTGGAATTTATAGTGCGGATACGTGCCTTCATACTCAGTGCAGTCCATAACTTGGAATTTATAGTGCAGATACGTGCCTTCATACTCGGTGCGATCCATAACTTGGAATTTATAGTGCAGATACATGCCTTCATACTCGGTGCAGTCCATAACTTGGAATTTATAGTGCAGATACGTGCCTTTATACTCGGCGCAGTCCATAACTTGGAATTTATAGTGCGGATACGTGCCTTCATACTCGGTGCAGTCCATAACTTGGAATTTAAAGTGCAGATACGTGCCTTCATACTCGGTGCGATCCATAACTTGGAATTTATAGTGCAGATACGTGCCTTCATACTCGGTGCAGTCCATAACTTGGAATTTATAGTGCAGATACGTGCCTTCATACTCGGCGCAGTCCATAACTTGGAATTTACAGTGCGGATACGTCATGCCTTCATACTCGGCGCAGTCCATAACTTGGAATTTATAGTGCGGATACGTGACTTCATACCGTGCAGTCCATAACTTGGAATTTATAGTGCGGATACGTCATGCCTTCATACTCGGCGCAGTCCATAACTTGGAATTTATAGTGCGGATACGTTGTGCCTTCATACTCAGTGCAGTCCATAACTTGGAATTTATAGTGCGGATACTTCGTGCCTTCATACTCGGTGCAGTCCATAACTTGGAATTTATGGTGCAGATACGTGCCTTCATACTCGATGCAGTCCATAACTTGGAATTTATAGTGCGGATACATCGTGCCTTCATACTCGGTGCGATCCATAACTTGGAATTTATAGTGCGGATACGTCGTGCCTTCATACTCGGTGCAGTCCATAACTTGGAATTTATAGTGCGGATACGTGCCTTCATACTCGGTGCGATCCATAACTTGGAATTTATAGTGCGGATACGTGCCTTCATACTCGGTGCAGTCCATAACTTGGAATTTATAGTGCAGATACGTGCCTTCATACTTGGTGCAGTCCATAACTTGGAATTTTTAGTGCGGATACGTGCCTTCATACTCGGTGCAGTCCATAACTTGGAATTTATAGTGCGGATACGTGCCTTCATACTCGGTGCGATCCATAACTTGGAATTTATAGTGCGGATACGTGCCTTCATACTCGGTGCGATCCATAACTTGGAATTTATAGTGCGGATACGTTGTGCCTTCATACTCGGTGCAGTCCATAACTTGGAATTTATAGTGCGGATACGTCGTGCCTTCATACTCGGTGCGATCCATAACTTGGAATTTATAGTGCGGATACGTCGTGCCTTCATACTCGGTGCAGTCCATAACTTGGAATTTATAGTGCAGATACATCGTGCCTTCATACTCGGTGCAGTCCATAACTTGGAATTTATAGTGCGGATACGTGCCTTCATACTCGGTGCAGTCCATAACTTGGAATTTATAGTGCGGATACGTGCCTTCATACTCGGTGCAGTCCATAACTTGGAATTTATAGTGCAGATACGTGCCTTCATACTCGGTGCGATCCATAACTTGGAATTTATAGTGCAGATACGTGCCTTCATACTCGGTGCAGTCCATAACTTGGAATTTATAGTGCAGATACGTGCCTTCATACTCGGTGCAGTCCATAACTTGGAATTTACAGTGCGGATACGTCATGCCTTCATACTCGGCGCAGTCCATAACTTGGAATTTATAGTGCGGATACGTGACTTCATACTCGGTGCAGTCCATAACTTGGAATTTATAGTGCGGATACGTCATGCCTTCATACTCGGCGCAGTCCATAACTTGGAATTTATAGTGCGGATACGTTGTGCCTTCATACTCAGTGCAGTCCATAACTTGGAATTTATAGTGCGGATACTTCGTGCCTTCATACTCGGTGCAGTCCATAACTTGGAATTTATGGTGCAGATACGTGCCTTCATACTCGATGCAGTCCATAACTTGGAATTTATAGTGCGGATACATCGTGCCTTCATACTCGGTGCGATCCATAACTTGGAATTTATAGTGCGGATACGTCGTGCCTTCATACTCGGTGCAGTCCATAACTTGGAATTTATAGTGCGGATACGTGCCTTCATACTCGGTGCGATCCATAACTTGGAATTTATAGTGCGGATACGTCGTGCCTTCATACTCGGTGCAGTCCATAACTTGGAATTTATAGTGCAGATACGTGCCTTCATACTTGGTGCAGTCCATAACTTGGAATTTTTAGTGCGGATACGTGCCTTCATACTCGGTGCAGTCCATAACTTGGAATTTATAGTGCGGATACGTGCCTTCATACTCGGTGCGATCCATAACTTGGAATTTATAGTGCGGATACGTGCCTTCATACTCGGTGCGATCCATAACTTGGAATTTATAGTGCGGATACGTTGTGCCTTCATACTCGGTGCAGTCCATAACTTGGAATTTATAGTGCGGATACGTGCCTTCATACTCGGTGCGATCCATAACTTGGAATTTATAGTGCGGATACGTCGTGCCTTCATACTCGGTGCAGTCCATAACTTGGAATTTATAGTGCAGATACATCGTGCCTTCATACTCGGTGCAGTCCATAACTTGGAATTTATAGTGCGGATACGTGCCTTCATACTCGGTGCAGTCCATAACTTGGAATTTATAGTGCGGATACGTCGTGCCTTCATACTCCGTGCAGTCCATAACTTGGAATTCATAGTGCGGATACGTGCCTTCATACTCGGTGCAGTCCATACCTTGGAATTTATAGTGCGGATACGTCGTGCCTTCATACTCGGTGCAGTCCATAACTTGGAATTTATAGTGCGGATACATGCCTTCATACTCGGTGCAGTCCATAACTTGGAATTTATAGTGCGGATACGTCGTGCCTTCATACTCAGTGCAGTCCATAACTTGGAATTTATAGTGCGGATACGTTGTGCCTTCATACTCGGTGCAGTCCATAACTTGGAATTTATAGTGCGGATACGTCGTGCCTTCATACTCGGTGCGATCCATAACTTGGAATTTATAGTGCGGATACGTCGTGCCTTCATACTCGGTGCAGTCCATAACTTGGAATTTATAGTGCAGATACATCGTGCCTTCATACTCGGTGCAGTCCATAACTTGGAATTTATAGTGCGGATACGTGCCTTCATACTCGGTGCAGTCCATAACTTGGAATTTATAGTGCGGATACGTCGTGCCTTCATACTCGGTGCAGTCCATAACTTGGAATTCATAGTGCGGATACGTGCCTTCATACTCGGTGCAGTCCATACCTTGGAATTTATAGTGCGGATACGTCGTGCCTTCATACTCGGTGCAGTCCATAACTTGGAATTCATAGTGCGGATACGTGCCTTCATACTCGGTGCTTTCCATAACTTGGAATTTATAGTGCGGATACGTCGTGCCTTCATACTCGGTGCAGTCCATAACTTGGAATTTATAGTGCAGATACGTGCCTTCATACTTGGTGCAGTCCATAACTTGGAATTTTTAGTGCGGATACGTCGTGCCTTCATACTCGGTGCAATCCATAACTTGGAATTTATAGTGCGGATATGTGCCTTCATACTCGGTGCAGTCCATAACTTGGAATTTGTAGTGCGGATACGTGCCTTTACTCGGTGCGATCCATAACTTGGAATTTATAGTGCGGATACGTGCCTTTATACTCGGTGCGATCCATAACTTGGAATTTATAGTGCGGATACGTTGTGCCTTCATACTCGGTGCAGTCCATAACTTGGAATTTATAGTGCGGATACATCGTGCCTTCATACTCGGTGCGATCCATAACTTGGAATTTATAGTGCGGATACGTCGTGCCTTCATACTCGGTGCAGTCCATAACTTGGAATTTATAGTGCAGATACATCGTGCCTTCATACTCGGTGCAGTCCATAACTTGGAATTTATAGTGCGGATACGTGCCTTCATACTCGGTGCAGTCCATAACTTGGAATTTATAGTGCGGATACGTCGTGCCTTCATACTCGGTGCAGTCCATAACTTGGAATTTATAGTGCAGATACGTGCCTTCATACCGTGCAATCCATAACTTGGAATTTATAGTGCGGATACGTCGTGCCTTCATACTCGGTGCAATCCATAGCTTGGAATTTATAGTGCGGATACATGCCTTCATACTCGGTGCAGTCCATAACTTGGAATTTATAGTGCGGATACGTCGTGCCTTCATACTCGGTGCAGTCCATAACTTGGAATTTATAGTGCGGATACGTGCCTTCATACTCGGCGCAGTCCATAACTTGGAATTTATAGTGCGGATACGTGCCTTCATACTCGGTGCGATCCATAACTTGGAATTTATAGTGCGGATACGTCGTGCCTTCATACTCAGTGCAGTCCATAACTTGGAATTTATAGTGCAGATACGTGCCTTCATACTCGGTGCGATCCATAACTTGGAATTTATAGTGCAGATACATGCCTTCATACTCGGTGCAGTCCATAACTTGGAATTTATAGTGCAGATACGTGCCTTCATACTCGGCGCAGTCCATAACTTGGAATTTATAGTGCGGATACGTGACTTCATACTCGGTGCAGTCCATAACTTGGAATTTATAGTGCAGATACGCGCCTTCATACTCGGTGCGATCCATAACTTGGAATTTATAGTGCAGATACGTGCCTTCATACTCGGTGCAGTCCATAACTTGGAATTTACAGTGTGGATACGTCATGCCTTCATACTCGGTGCAGTCCATAACTTGGAATTTATGGTGCAGATACGTGCCTTCATACTCGATGCAGTCCATAACTTGGAATTTATAGTGCGGATACATCGTGCCTTCATACTCGGTGCGATCCATAACTTGGAATTTATAGTGCGGATACGTCGTGCCTTCATACTCGGTGCAGTCCATAACTTGGAATTTATAGTGCGGATACGTGCCTTCATACTCCTTGCGATCCATAACTTGGAATTTATAGTGCGGATACGTCGTGCCTTCATACTCGGTGCAGTCCATAACTTGGAATTTATAGTGCAGATACGTGCCTTCATACTTGGTGCAGTCCATAACTTGGAATTTTTAGTGCGGATACGTCGTGCCTTCATACTCGGTGCAATCCATAACTTGGAATTTATAGTGCGGGTACGTGCCTTCATACTCGGTGCAGTCCATAACTTGGAATTTATAGTGCGGATACGTGCCTTCATACTCGGTGCGATCCATAACTTGGAATTTATAGTGCGGATACGTGCCTTCATACTCGGTGCGATCCATAACTTGGAATTTATAGTGCGGATACGTTGTGCCTTCATACTCGGTGCAGTCCATAACTTGGAATTTATAGTGCGGATACGCCGTGCCTTCATACTCGGTGCCATCCATAACTTGGAATTTATAGTGCAGATACGTGCCTTCATACTCTGTGCAGTCCATAACTTGGAATTTATAGTGCAGATACATCATGCCTTCATACTCGGCGCAGTCCATAACTTGGAATTTATAGTGCAGATACGTCGTGCCTTCATACTCGGCGCAGTCCATAACTTGGAATTTATAGTGCAGATACGTCGTGCCTTCATACTCGGTGCAGTCCATAACTTGGAATTTATAGTGCAGATACGTGCCTTCATACTCGGTGCAATCCATAACCTGGAATTTATAGTGCAGATACGTGCCTTCATACTCGGTGCAGTCCATAACTTGGAATTTATAGTGCGGATACATGCCTTCATACTCGGTGCAGTCCATAACTTGGAATTTATAGTGCGGATACGTCGTGCCTTCATACACGGTGCAGTCCATAACTTGGAATTTATAGTGCGGATACGTGCCTTCATACTCGGCGCAGTCCATAACTTGGAATTTATAGTGCGGATACGTGCCTTCATACTCGGTGCGATCCATAACTTGGAATTTATAGTGCGGATACGTCGTGCCTTCATACTCAGTGCAGTCCATAACTTGGAATTTATAGTGCAGATTCGTGCCTTCATACTCGGTGCGATCCATAACTTGGAATTTATAGTGCAGATACATGCCTTCATACTCGGTGCAGTCCATAACTTGGAATTTATATTGCAGATACGTGCCTTCATACTCGGCGCAGTCCATAACTTGGAATTTATAGTGCGGATACGTGCCTTCATACTCGGTGCAGTCCATAACTTGGAATTTATAGTGCAGATACGTGCCTTCATACTCGGTGCGATCCATAACTTGGAATTTATAGTGCAGATACGTGCCTTCATACTCGGTGCAGTCCATAACTTGGAATTTACAGTGCGGATACGTCATGCCTTCATACTCGGCGCAGTCCATAACTTGGAATTTATAGTGCGGATACGTGACTTCATACTCGGTGCAGTCCATAACTTGGAATTTATAGTGTGGATATGTCATGCCTTCATACTCGGCGCAGTCCATAACTTGGAATTTATAGTGCGGATACGTTGTGCCTTCATACTCGGTGCAGTCCATAACTTGGAATTTATAGTGCGGATACGTCATGCCTTCATACTCGGTGCAGTCCATAACTTGGAATTTATGGTGCAGATACGTGCCTTCATACTCGATGCAGTCCATAACTTGAATTTATAGTGCGGATACATCGTGCCTTCATACTGTGATCCATAACTTGGAATTTATAGTGCGGATACGTCGCGCCTTCATACCGGTGCAGTCCATAACTTGAATTTATAGTGCGGATACGTGCCTTCATACTCGGTGCGATCCATAACTTGGAATTTATAGTGCGGATACGTGCATTCATACTGCAGTCCATAACTTGGAATTTATAGTGCAGATACATGCCTTCATACTTGGTGCAGTCCATAACTTGGAATTTTTAGTGCGGATACGTGCCTTCATACTCGGTGCAATCCATAACTTGGAATTTATAGTGCGGGTAATGCCTTCATACCGGTGCAGTCCATAACTTGGAATTTATAGTGCGGATACATGCCTTCATACTCGGTGCATCCATAACTTGGAATTTATAGTGCGGATAATGCCTTCATACTTGGTGCGATCCATAACTTGGAATTTATAGTGTGGATACATGCCTTCATACTCGGTGCAGTCCATAACTTGGAATGTATAGTGCAGATGCATGCCTTCATACTCGGTGCAGTCCATAACTTGGAATTTATAGTGCGGATACGTCGTGCCTTCATACTCGGTGCAGTCCATAACTTGGAATTTATAGTGCGGATACGTCGTGCCTTCATACTCGGTGCAGTCCATAACTTGGAATTTATAGTGCAGATACATCGTGCCTTCATACTCGGTGCAGTCCATAACTTGGAATTTATAGTGCGGATACGTGCCTTCATACTCGGTGCAGTCCATAACTTGGAATTTATAGTGCGGATACGTCGTGCCTTCATACTCGGTGCAGTCCATAACTTGGAATTCATAGTGCGGATACGTGCCTTCATACTCGGTGCAGTCCATACCTTGGAATTTATAGTGCGGATACGTCGTGCCTTCATACTCGGTGCAGTCCATAACTTGGAATTTATAGTGCGGATACATGCCTTCATACTCGGTGCAGTCCATAACTTGGAATTTATAGTGCGGATACGTCATGCCTTCATACTCGGTGCAGTCCATAACTTGGAATTTATAGTGCGGATACGTTGTGCCTTCATACTCGGTGCAGTCCATAACTTGGAATTTATAGTGCGGATACGTCGTGCCTTCATACTCGGTGCAGTCCATAACTTGGAATTCATAGTGCGGATATGTGCCTTCATACTCGGTGCGATCCATAACTTGGAATTTATAGTGCGGATACGTCGTGCCTTCATACTCTTCATTCTTTTGGAAAAATATGATTTTTCCTTGTAAAGGGAGGGGATGTAGTGGAAAGTCAACTGAAGCTACTAAAGATAAATTGAGCCCCGGCTTGGCACCCATGACCCTTATATAAAGGGGCAACAAGTAAATCTCCCAACATATCTTTGTTCTGCCTCTTTCTGGATTATCCATACACAAAACCTCATTACTAAAAACTATCATGGGAATGTAAGGCTAGGCTTCTTACTATCCTCCAAGATTAACAGCCTAGTATGTACCTTTCAACCTATAAAAGGCATTTATATATTGTGTATATGTTCAAAATGTAATTGTTGTTTTAATACAAATCTGTGGTGTTACCTTTCTAAGAATAAGTCTGTACCAGACTGCATTGCAAGTCTTGAGGTATGGACAGTTGGGTGTGAGATGTTGAAGTGTCAACACTGCTAGTCTATGCTGCCGTGTTGTTTGTAATAAAGACATATGTTTACTGTAACTTACAATAAATATTGTCTTTTCTGAGAAGTCTTCTTTTATAGTTCCAGCTGACATATATAATTTCAGCTCAGAAATGCTGCTGCAAAGTCTAGTGAGTTATCAAACACTCTGATACAATGTAGTGCACAAACATACTGGAGGAAATACTAGCAATTGGGTTTTGAAGACCTGAATGTAATCCTAAAAATGAACATACCAGAACACGATGGGGAAAAACAGTGAAAAGAACTGAGCAGTATCACAATTCATACAGAGACTAGTAGATAATATTAAGATTGACAATTTGTAGACAAGGACTTTGGAAGTTGGATTATCTCATAGTGTCAATCAGCATACACCAAGGAAATGAAACATATAGGCAGGGTCTAGCATAATATTTGCTTTCCCGACGATATTCATCATGAAATTAAATTCTGCATATCTTAGACTCACACAAGATAGTTTCTTTGCTGCATTGAGAAGACTATCCCCTCTCATACATTAATCTAACAATTATTTTTATCATGACCTTGGAATTAGAGTGTTAAAGTGAACAGATGTAGGGGCACATTACATCACATTGCTTTTATGTTTTTTCATTTTTGTGCTATTTGTGATATACTGTGACAGACTTCGTTTCTATCGTCTCAGACTTTAATTGCTCAAGTTTCGTTTGAGCTATTAATTCCTCGGAAACTGTTCAGTCACCATTTATTGTAGCAACGTATGAAGGTTAGAATGTATGTTATTCATTGTCTTAGGTCAGCTGGAAATATAGCAAAAAGGGGTAATTGTTTATACACTTTAATAAAGATCTCTGTGTTGGCACAACCTTGGCATGAGAATATGAATTGTGGGCAGAACTTTGAAACCCCCACATGAAATTATTTTCCATTTACTCTTTTCCACATTTCCCAATCTATTCAGGGACACATGGCTACAGCTTGTATGTAATTTGGGCAACTTTCTTCAATGAATATGCCTTTCAGTCAAGTGTGCTTACTCAAGGACATTGTTGTCATGCAGCTGACATAGTCCCCCATTTATTTGAAATTTGGTAGATGCTTCCAATTTATGGTTGCACACACTGAAATATACATGCCTTTGTCTTCACAGCTCATACAATTTTAAGTAACCCAGTAGATTCATTCCTTTACCATTAACACCATTTTATGTTGCTGATAGTATTCTGTGACAACAATTGTTGGGTTAAATACTAATGAAAACTTTCCTTTCACATGGAACTGACAGGACCTATCCCACTCAGTTTTGAATGAGTCTAGTATTTTACACTCATGGCTCCAGATCTACCAAGGATTTCAGACCTGAATAGTTAACCTT
Source organism: Protopterus annectens (assembly GCF_019279795.1). Classification (NCBI taxonomy): domain Eukaryota; kingdom Metazoa; phylum Chordata; order Ceratodontiformes; family Protopteridae; genus Protopterus; species Protopterus annectens. The sequence goes on from NC_056736.1 coordinate 756,390,556, forward strand.
CTTAATTATTTGCTCATTCCTGTAGTAAGATGTAATTCTTTTCTTTGTTGTTATGACTGCAGCGTGGTCAGCGTGCTTTATGGCATGTAAAGTGAGTATTTTGGCATTACAAGTTTCGGTACTATGGAGTTTCATGTAGAACAACATTCTGGTGTTTACATCTCGATTATATGAGTGTTGGTCTTCTGGTAACTTGACCAATTGAAGGTAATCTGTTTAAATATGCAAACCACCAACTTCACAACACTGTCTGGAGTCAGACAACATGTAATCATTGTATGAGAGTAAAATCATTTAGTACCTTCATGTCAAGTCTTTGAAAGTTGGTTTATCAAAATATGAATTGGTTGAAAATAAAGACTCGGCTTGCTGACTGAGGTTGTCTTTTTTTGGTGTTGGACAACTGCTCTAAACCCTATGCAGGTGGAAAGTCTCCTTTATCCTTTATCTAACTAACAAAGCAAAATTAACCCTCTCTAATGCATACCGGTATATGTGAGGCAGAGCACCTCGCTGGCCTTGTTCAAGAGAAATCTTGACCAATGGATGGGAGATCGCAGATATACCCCAGGGATTACCTCAGTGTCACTGCTCAACAGAGGCACAGCAAAATAATGGGTATAGTTCCCCATACTAAAGGGGTGCCAAAAACTATGGGCTAGGCTTGTAAATGCCCTCGGGCAGATAGCCTAGTATGAACCTATGAACCTATACCTCCTACCTAGCCTTCTATATAGCTACCAAATTTTTACCAATCCAAACTCCACACTAAATAACTAAACTAGAGTCTAACTACAATAAGGCTGCCAGATTTGCTGCTCACCAATTTTATAAATCGCCATCATCTTGCACTAAGATACCTCAACTGGCTGGAATTCCCTCACCAACATCTACTCTCTCAACTACAAATAATTCACTCTATACTATACCTGAAATCCTTCTGTCCTAGCCTATCTCCCCTCATCTGTCAATATTCCCCCACTAGGTCCCTACGTAGCTCTGACCTTAACCTACTACAAATATACAAACCTAAGACTAAAATCATCTGCAACCTCTATAGCTACAATCCTACCATATCATGGAACAAATTACCACTAGAAATCAGGTCCCTCCAACATCCAAATCAATTCAAAACTGCTACTAGAGAGCATCTCCAAACTCACTGGTCCTGCGTCTGCACTCATCCTCCCAGCTCTAGGCCAGTAATTCATATATAATCACCAAAACTTCAAACCTTTTTAGCTCGTAAACTTCTTCAAAGTCTCGCTCTTCTCCATCTCTTACCTCCATTTCTAATGTCACATCTCATGAAATAACTGCATACGCTATGAACTCGTTTCACTGTTTGTTTCTATCGAATCATTTCTCTTACGTACGCTACGCTTATTACGCTTTTTTCATTATTATTTTGCTGATAAAATGTATTTCATTGTTTGTATACATTGTGACCCGCTGACACTGTTAACACTAAAGTTGTAAAACTGTAGAGCTTTTCTCCCCGGGCCTCCGCTGAAAAAGTGCTACTTAGCTCAGTCAGACTAACCCAGTCAACAAATGTAAAATAAATAAATAAATTCATAAATAAATCCTTGGATTTAATACAAGCAACTCTAATGTCATCTTAGGGAAAGCAAAGCCCTGACTATGGTAACTTTTCCCACTGAAATTGCCTTTATTTTAGTTTTTGTTGTCAAACACTGATCACCTTGGACCTTTTTCACACTCAACCTGAGAGCAGAGTTTGGTTACGTGACACACAGTTAGGTACTGGAGGCTGAGGGAATCAAACCCTGCACCACTGGACCACAGGAAACAGCGTGTCAACAGCTCGCTAATCGTCTGCATCATCTACAGGGAATCAAACCCTGCACCACTGGACCACAGGAAACAGCGTGTCAACAGCTCGCTAATCGTCTGCATCATCTACAGGGAATCAAACCCTGCACCACTGGACCACAGAAAACAGCTTGTTAACAGCTCGCTAATCGTCTGCATCATCTACAGGGAATCAAACCCTGCACCACTGGACCACAGGAAACAGCGTGTCAACAGCTCGCTAATCATCTGCATCATCTACAGGGAATCAAACCCTGCACCACTGGACCACAGGAAACAGCTTGTCAACAGCTCACTAATCGTCTGCATCATCTACAGGGAATCAAACCCTGCACCACTGGACCACAGAAAACAGCTTGTTAACAGCTCGCTAATCGTCTGCATCATCTACATGGAATCAAACCCTGCACCACTGGGCCACAGGAAACAGCGTGTCAACAGCTCGCTAATCGTCTGCATCATCTACAGGGAATCAAACCCTGCACCACTGGACCACAGGAAACAGCGTGTCAACAGCTCGCTAATCGTCTGCATCATCTACCTTTCATCCAAGTATGCTTCTTCAATGACTTTGTTGGCATACAGCTGACATGCTCCCCATTTATTTAAAATTTGATATTTTGGGCTTTCGACTTCCTTCCAATCCAAATATCATTTCATAATTTGAAACCAATAAGATCCACGTCACTGGATCAGTTTTATTTCTAAACATAGTAATACACCTATTCAAAAGTGAGAAATTCCCATTGGACATTTACTTAATTTAATTTTTCACTAAGTTTTTGTTCCAGCTAGGAAGCTTGTTTTAGCTACCATATTTCATTGGGTGGCACAGTGGATTATTGATTATCATCTGTATCTCACAGGTTCCCCTGGTTCAGTCCTAAACATTGGTCATTCTCTATCCCTTTTTTTTTTTTTTTGAGGAGGGCACTTGAATTTGCTTTTAAAGTATGCTGGTTGACTGGCTACTTGCAGTTGTCCACATAAACTGCATTTCCCATGCCTTTGTGGCTGAGCTTGTGTGAAATATGTCTGAAAAAGATTTCTTCACTTACTAAGACAGTTAACAAACCAGTAAACTAAAAACAAAGAAATATTACATCAGCATAGTTCTTCCTGGTTAATTGTATCTTAAAGATGTTTCTGCTCTTTTTGTATTTTTTTTTCCTTATGCTAAGATGGATAGTTAAATTACTTGTGTCTGTTAAACCTTATAACAACAAAACAGTTATAAATAAGTTTCTACTTTTTATGGGAATCTTTTAGTATATAAATTATGATTCCTCATACTTCACACTTTAAATCAAAAAAGTTCTGCTTTACAGGATGTTTTGCACTGAATGTTTGTTTAATCTCATTGGAACAATGACTACGAACCATGTGATACTATGTAGGATTTCTATACAACAGCAATAACTGATGACCACAAACTGAATGACATATTTAGGTCATGTGCTTGTTGTAAGCAAACTCTTGTGTTTTTATTTTGCTTAGAACGAAGTAATTACAGTTTTTGCTGTTTGGCCCTGTGGTTGCAGAGTGTTTCATTAGTGCTGCTGTGACTTGCAGGAACTTCTGGTTTAAGTCTAGCGCTGCAAGTAACAGAGATTAAGATTTGTGTATTTAATCAAATGCAGTACACTGTAAATCGTAATAAACAGACTGCAAAGCTATTAATTGCTAGCATGAGCATTCACTGTTATGAGCTGACTTTTCAAATGAGAATTTCTAGCAAACTATGTTAACAGGTTTCTGTTCATTGTCTGATCACACGAATTCTGGAACTTAAAAGTGAAGCAAGAAGATGGCAGAATTATCACATTGTGTAAGATTTAAGGAAACGTTTATTTCTTTGTCACTATTTCTGACACCAAAAAATGAAAATGATCTCTTTCAAGCACTTAGCAGTGAGACACTCGTCTAAGCTTCATTCATTGTACCTACAATACAAAACATGTTGCTTTACTCTGCCATATTCCACAGGCACTCAAAGTGTTTCCAGGGTAACTGATTACTTTTGCAGACATTCCTAAGAAAATGTATTTGAATTAGCAAACACTTTTTGTGCATTTGTCCATTGGACACTTTTGGAATACTTTCTTCTGAGTTTAGCACATGTGCAGAGAAAGACCAGGAACACTAGTTTGTCTCTTTGTAACCTGTTTCTTTCTTTAGCAGTATGTGGAAACTAAACTTAAACTCTGGAGTTCTTAGAACCTAGATAAATATATTCCTGGTCCTATATTAAGGTAAACATAGTTTCTATTAAAATTCTACATTACAAAATTAAAATGATCATTTTATTGTATAAGTGCTTAACCAAGCAATAATGCCTGACAGGATGTGTATCATACTGAACCTGAAGATAGCACCAAACTACTAGCAGACAGATTTGCACAAACTTCACCACCCATCCCCACCAGATATACCCGAAGGTCTACCTGTCACCAGTCCTCTGCCTAGTATCTCCAAAGAGCAGGTCATAACTACTCTCTCCATTGCCAAAAACATAGCCTCCATGGGACCGGATAACATCCCAGGCTGCCTACATAATAGTCTAAAACAGGACCTAGTGGAGCCACTTGGCACTCTGTTTAACCACAGTCTAAGTACTAGCTTTGTCCCAGAAGAGTGTAAAACAGCAACAGTAATTCCCTTGCACAAAGGGGGTTCATCAGCCAACCCTGGGAACTATAGACCCATAAGCCTAACCAGCCTTATCTGCAAGGCCATGGAGAATCATCAACAAAGACAAGAGTTGATCTTCAAACCCGGCCCAAACTGGCTTCATTAAGGGTAGATCATGCTTATTAAATCTGGTGGACTTCTTTGAGAATGTCACCAAAGCCTTGAATGAAAGCAAAACAGTCCATACAGCCTATCTTGAGTTAGTCAAGGCTTTTGACACAATCTCTCATTCAGGCATCATTGAGAAACTCACCCAGCTGGGAATTAACATCATAGGTTCATAGGTTCATAGGTGTGTACTAGGCTAATGGCCCTGGAGCCTTTTTAAGCCTATCCCAAAAGAATCCTGGCAGTATGCCGCCCAACATTATTTCCCAGTGCCTCTGTTCTGCAGGGCCACTGAAGTGATCCCCGGGGTGAATTTTCTATTTCCCATCCACTTGTCAAGATTTTTTTGAAGAGGTCTAGTGAGGTGCTCTGCTTGACATGTAAGGGAAGTCTATTCCAGAGCATAGGCAGTCTCTGGCTTAGGAACCTTTCCCACCAACACATTCTGTTGATTGCGGTAATGAGGTTGAGGTCTCTGGCGCATGTGGTATGGATGGATTGGGATTTCTTTAGATGTAGCATATCTAGCAGTGCTGGGTCTGACATGGCTTTGTATGTCAAGCAGAGATCATCTGTAAGTAGGTGATATTATACCAAGAAAAGTTGGAGTTTTTAGTCTTTCCACATAGGGCAAGTGTTTAAGGCCTAGGATCCTCTTAGTGAGGTATTTTTGTGGTCTTTCCAGTTGTTGAATATGCCTAGTGAGGTACATGTCGAATGGGGCATTGTACTTGATAATTGGTCTAATGAGGGAAGAGAAGAGAGAGAGACAATGACCACTTTCTTCCTGGAGGCAAAACCCTTTGTAATGAGATGTGCCATATAGAAGGATTTTCTGACCACAGTGGCAATGTGATTAGCAAAGGATAGGTTTCTATCCACTTGTGTTCCCAGATCTCTTATGACACCTTTGGTGGTCAGTGGACTACCATCAATGTGGTAGTTCATGGGTACCATGTTCTTCCCAAAGGGAATGACAATGCATTTTTTGGCGTTGAGCTTAAGGCCATGGTTCTGACACCAGACGTTGGTCTCCGTGAGGCCTTTCTGTAGAATGTCAACATCATTTGGGGAGCTAATAATGGCTCCCCAGTTTGCAGTTGTCAGTGAACTTGGTCAGTCAAAGTCCCTTGGTTTTGGCTTGGACTACAGAAAAGTAGATGCTAAACAGGAGAGGACCCAAGACTGAACCCTGTGGGACTCCACTCGTGACTGGTTGATAGTCTGACTTGGAGTCCATTTTCACTTTGTGAGTTCTGTCCATGAGCCAGTTTGCAACCCACCTTGTGTCATACGGGTTTATGCCTAATTTAGTGAGTTTATCTATGATTCCTGAGTGAGGAATTGTATCGAATGCCTTGTCCAGATCGAAGTAGGCTATGTGAACTACCTTGCCTTCATCCACAGCTCTGGCAACAGACGTGAAGAAGTCTACCAGGTTGAGCAGACAAGATCTACCCTTAACAAATCCGAACTGTGTGGAGTCTAGAGTCTGGAGATTCCCTATGCCCTTATTTATTAGGTCCATGATGATGTGCTCCATAGCCTTACATACCAGACTCATCAGGCTAATGGGGTGGTATTTCCCAGTGTCCATAGTTGCACCTTCTTTGTGGAGTGGGTTTACTGTAGCAGTGCGCCATTCAGTGGGGACAAAGCCTGACATGAGGCTGTGATTGAACAGGGCACTCAGGTGTGGTACCAGTTCATTTTGCAATTCATGTAGAACACAGCCAGGGATATTACCAGGTCCCATAGAAGCTGTATTCTTGGCCTTGGCCAGTGCAATTTTAACCTGTGCAGCTGTAATATTGGGTGCTTGGCATTCCTCAGGTATTGTGATTGGCCCTTTAGAGGGTGAGAGGGGGGCAAAGTTGGCACTGAATCTGTCAACCAGTATATTGGCAATGTCTGTTGGCTCAGTATAGGAGTTACCATTGTGTAGTAGCCCCGAGCAGATCTGAATATTGCCTTGTAGATTTCTGACATAACTATAGAAGGCCTTGTGGTTGTCTTTAGCATATGTTGCAATTTTGTTTTCATAGCTAGTTATGGAGGATTTGATGAGGGATCTTAGCGTTTTTGTTAAGGCTGACAAGGGAGTTTTTCCAGTCTTGGGACTTTGTTTTGTTCTGCAACAGTTTCTTCCTTCTGTTGTAGAGTTTGTTAATGGTAGGGGACCACCAGATTGGCTTCCTTTGTTGGAGGACAGCATCTTGGTTCTATTGGGAATGGTCTGTTCCATGCATTTGTGTACATATTGTACAGTGCATTAGAGTATGATTCTGCCATCTTGCATTTATTCTCCATTTGCATGGGTGCTGTAAAGGTGGCCACCTCAGTTTTTAGAAGCCCAAAATTGGCTTTGGAAAAGGTTTTACGATGGTTTCCTTTGTGGCGGGGTGAGGGTGGGATGTGGATATTCATGGTGACTAGCTTGTGGTCAGATCTGACCAGGGAGGAGTTGACAATTGGTGTAGAGCAACAATTGCCCATATTAGTAATAACCAGGTTGAGGATGCTGCTACCCCTAGTGGGGGTAAGAATGAGCTGGTCCAGGGCACTGGAAGTGATGAATTCCAGGAAACATTGGGCGAGTGTGTTGGTACTTGAGTAGTTTTCCCAGTTAATGGAGGGGTAGTTGAAGTCCCCCAGTATGAGGGTGTTGGGTTAGAGCTTTATATTTTCCAGGGTGTTTAGGAATGTGGAATGGGATTCTTGGGACATGATGGGGGATCTATATCAGGCAATAACCTGGAGTGCAGTTTTGCCCGGTGTTAATTGTGCCTGGAGTATTTCTGATGCATTATGTTGGGCAACTAGCCTGGAGGTGTACATATCCTTTATGAATATGGAGACACCACCATCTTTAGAGCTTCGATCCCCATTTTGGGGCCAAAAGGTGTGGTATGAGTTATAGCCTGGCCGTGCAGGAGTGCTTTCAGGTGCCTTGAACCAGGTCTCAATTACTACACAAATGTCAATATTCACCATTTTGAGGAGCGCTTGAAATGAGTGCATTTTGAGATTGAGACTTCTAGCACTGAGTAGCATAACCCTCAGATTACATTTGCTTGTAGCTGTTATGGTGGTAATTTGATCCTCTGGACATTGCCTAAAAATGGCACTATAGTGGTGGCAAGGGCCTTGGCCAGTATACGTAATCTCAAGGGTGACAGATGCAGGCCATCTCTAGCAAAGCATCGAGGTCTGTTGATCATGTCATCCCAGGTAGACAGATATTGAATCCACTTGGAATGACACCAGAAACTTAGCCAATTATTGAAATCAATCATTTTTTGTTTGTACTGAGGTATCATTCTTGGTGATGGTAAGATGCTACTCAGAGCTAGGGACATGCTGTCCTGGGCTACATGATCTGAGAGCTTTTCCATGTCTCTTTTCATGTAGTCCAGGGAGGTGCATCTCAGGTCATTCACAACAACATGGACAATGACAGAGTCATATCTGTACCTGTTGTGGAGTAACCTGAGTGCATGTGTTATGTGGAGTATCCTGGTTTCCAACAGGCAGCTGACCATTACTTTCTCCTTATTCATCCTTGTGAGTGGGACATCAGTGTGCTTTACTACTGAGTCACCTATCAATGTCATTTGGTCTTGATAAGTGTGCAAAAGCAACCTTTAAAGCAGGAAAACTGTGGCACCAAGAAAACATCAGTTTGGGACAAGAATGTGATATAAAAGAACTTGAGCAAGAAGGAGTGTATAAATATTTGGGAATTGATGAAGGATCAACAATAAAACATGAAAAAATGCAAATACAATTAGTAAGAAGACTTAAAATTAATCCTGAAAACAGCTCTGGCATCTAGGAACAAATTCAAGCTATAAACCAATTTGCTCTTCCTGTCCTAACTTATAGTTTTGGTGTGACTGACTGGCCCCAAAAACGTGTTGGACAGATTAGATAGAAAGGATAGATAGGAAAACAAGAAGGATGCTTCATGCTCACCAAATGATTTATAAAAATCAGTGCATACCAAGATTATATATTCCCCATTCCGAAGGAGGGGTGGGCCTCCTTGAAATTGATTACACGTATAGATTTGCAATTGTGGGGCTCCACACATATCTGCTGATCTAACAAGACCCAAACGTAGTGAAAATTTTGAAACATGAGGAGAATAAATCTAAGATGACTTCCCTGCTTAGGCTAGCAGAAGCATATCGGCATCAAGCAGGACTGGAAATCAAACCAGAAGTAGACAAAAACCAGGCAGCAACTGATTGTGCCAAAAAACAAAAGAAAGAACATAAGGTAAAGGACCAGATGAAAAGGCAAGAATTGTGGAAAAAGCATAAATATAGTTGCAAGTACAGAAAACTTCTGGAAGACCCTCAGCTTGATCAGGAATGAATGCAGGAATGGTTAAGGAGAGGCAAATTTAATTTGTTTTTATTTACTTTGTTTTATTTAAGATGAAAGGTTAACATTGACATCCCAAGATAGTGGGCTATGTACACATTGGTTTACAAAGTCCATTGAACATCTGGGAGAAACAGGCAAATTTAGGTTTTGTGAAACAGAATTGGAAACAGTCGCATACCTCGTTGCTGGCTGCAACATACTAATGGCAGAAGGACTGTATACTGAAAGGCATAATAATGTAGCAAGACTGTTGCACTGGGGATTGTGAAAGAATTATGGTACTGAAGTGGCTGAAAAACACTGGAAATATGAGCCACAAAGCATCATAGATAATAATGAAGTCACATGACATGGGATCAGCCAATACCAACAGTTCAAAAGATAGATGCTACAGTGGATATAGTGGTCCAAGAAAAGAAGACAAAAGTAACATTGATCATTGAAATCACCACACCTAGTGACTACAGTGTCTTGTGTACAGAGAGAGATAGAGTCATAAAATATCAGGATTTGCAGGCAGAAACAAGATAAATGTGAAAGAAAGATACCCAGATAGTTCCAATAGTAGTAGGAGCAGCAGGTCTTATAAAAAAGAATCTACAATCGTATTTAGATATGTTACCAATCCATGTAACTCTGAACAAATTGCAGGAGGAGTCATTACTGGGCAAATTGTGGGGGCTACGAAGAGTACTTCTGGCTGACATCAAAGACTGAAACATTATTAATTAATAATTTCATGAACTTTAATCGTACTTTGACTTAGGAATGGGGTCCATTCCCATCATGGTATTAGAAACCCAAAAGATTTGGAAAAATTAAAAACTGGGAATTAACCCATATGTCACTAGATGGGTAGCCAATTGGCTCACCGACAGAAAGCATACAGTCAAAGTTGGGAATTCCACCTTTACCTGCAGACCAGTTACCAGTGGTGTACCACAAGGATCTGTGCTGGGTCCCCCTATTGTTTGGAATCTATTTCTCAGAAGTCGATGTGAAAATAGATGGCCTATGGCTAATCAAGTTCACCAATGACTGCAAAGTGGGTGCAGTCTTTGAGTCTCTCAATGATGTTGGCATACTACAAAAAGGGCTTACACAGACAAATGATTGGTGTCAGTGCCACGGATTTAAACTAAATGCAAAAAAATGCATTATCATCCCTTTTGGTGAAGGGAAAGTCCCTACAAATTACAATATTAACAATACCCCCTTAGCTCAAATCCTGTGGTGAGAGATTTGGGAACACAAGTTGATAGCAACCTTAACTTCGATCACCATGTTTCCACAGTGGTAAGTAAGGCCTTCTATGTTGCACATCTCATAAGTAAGGGCATCACATCTACAGCTAAGGATGTTATAAAGTACAGTTTTGTACCTACCATAAATGTAGATGTTCGAAGATCCACATTGCTGCAGTCATAACACTTGGGTAGTCCGCTGTCCCAGTCGGCCCGAATACCAAAGTATAAGGCTGACGCCGGTCAAGGCGCATTTGTCTGACGTCAGGACGTCAGGGTATAAATGCGCATGACCGACGTCATATCTTCAGTCTTTTCTTGCCCCAGATGTCAGAAGTCCCTAAAAGGATAAGGCCAAACCAAAAACAACAACAACAACAACAACAACACACCAAACACCGCTGTACCCCATATATATACAATATATACAATATATACAAAGTTAGAATGGTACCCTCTCACTCACACAACCACCCCTAAACAAAGAGGGGAAGGAGGGAGGGTAAATTGGACTGCAGCAATGTGGATCTTCGAACATCTACATTTATGGTAGGTACAAAACTGTACTATGTTCTTCATCTCACATTGCTGCAGTCATAACACTTGGGTAGAATCCCAAAGCAGAGGTAAGGGAGGATGGCAAAATCACAAAGAAGCAGGAGCTGCCAACATGCCCTGTAAAATGGCAGTGGCAAAACCAGCCCTAGATTTAGAGTAGAGAGGAAGGTGATAATGCTTAGAGAAAGTGTGTACTGAACTCCAAGTAGCTGCCTCCAAAATATCCTTAGTTGCCACCCCCCTTAAAAATGCTGTGGAAGTAGCAGTAGCCCTAGTGGAATGAGGTTTAATCCCAGCCGGAACTTCCTTGCCATGATGGGAGTAACAGAAAGTAATGCACAACCCAATCCACTTAGAAATAGTTTGTTTTGACACAGGCTTGCCCTGAGAACCTAGAGCAAAAGAAACAAACAACTGCTGAGACTGCCTGAAATCCTTAGTCCTGCTTAAATAGTAACGCAACTGCCTGTGTACATCCAAAGTGTGCAAAATCTTTTCCCCCCTATTCTGGGGATTTGCATAAAAAGTAGGCAAATGAATAGTTTGGTTTAAAGCCACACTAGAAACCACTTTAGGCATAAAGGAAGGGTTAGTACGTAAAGATACCCTATCCTTATGGAAAATTAAGAAAGGCTCCACCGCCATAAGGGCCTGCAATTCAGACACCCTTCTTGCAGAGGTAATGGCTAACAAAAAAGCAGTCTTCCATGACAAATATTTCAATTCAGTCGTAGCTGCCGGCTCAAAAGGCTGTAGAGTGAGTTTCTCCAACACAAAATTGAGATCCCAAGCAGGAGTAGGAGCTCTACGTGGGGGTCTTATATTCTTTGCCCCTCTAAGAAATTGCTTGAACAAAGGATGAGAAAACAATGGAGGGTCACAATCATAGTGAGCTGAAATTGCTGCAGCATGAATCTTAATGGAAGAGAAAGACAAACCCTTGTCCAATAACTCAGTAAGATATTGAAGAGCCCCACTCAAATTAGGCTCTGAAACATCCAAATGCTTTGCTGCACTCCAAAACAAAAATCTCTTCCATTTCTCTTCGTACACTCTCCTTGTACTAGGTCTTCTGGCTTCCATAATCACATTCAAAACTTGTTGGGGAAGCTGAGACCTGCTATGGTTCAAAACAGAATATGCCAGGCTGTTAGATGAAGAGAGTGAAGCTTGACATTGAGTAGATGACCATTCTCCTGAGACAATAGGTGTGGAATCAAAGGTAAGGGCCATGGAAGCTTCCTTACGAGACTCCTCAGTAATGGGTACCAGTGCTGCCGAGGCCAATCTGGAGCTATTAAAATCATCCTTGGCTTGTCCTGTCTGACCTTTAAGAGTACCCTTGGAAGGAGAGGCAGAGGTGGAAAGGCATACACGTGAAGATTTTTCCAACTGAAAGAAAGAGCATCCACTCTCCAAGCTGTGTGATGAAACCTTTTCGTGCAAAACTTTGGCAGCTGGTGGTTTAGTGGAGAAGCGAACAGATCTATGTCTGGAGTCCCCCATGACACTGTCAATTTCTGAAATACATGAAGATCCAGTTTCCACTCGTGGGGATCCATGATTTGCCTGCTTAATACATCTGCTAAGGAGTTCTGTGCTCCCGGCAGAAACCTTGCCTGTAGATTTAGTTGTAGGCTGAGAGCAGTCTCCCACAGAATCATTGCTTGCCTGCATAGAGGATAAGAATGTGTTCCCCCTTGCTTGTTGATGTACCACATGACAGTTGTGTTGTCTGTCAGAATCAACACCTGTCCTGGACGAAGTAAATCCTTGAAAGCCATTAATGCAAACTGGACTGCTAACATCTCCTTCATGTTGATATGTAGATGCTGTAGTCTGGGAGGCCACTTGTCTTGTATCCACTTTCCATTCAGATGAGCTCCCCAAGCTGTGTCTGAGGCATCTGTCGTTAAAATCTGACTTGCCTCTGGCCGGGTCACAGAGAGTCCCTTGTTTAGGTGACATTCCTGAGCCCACCACAAAAATTCCTGTTGAATGCAAGGTATTATTTGAATGACAGTGTCCAAATCCTGGCAGTGCTGTGTCCATACATTCTTGAGATACCATTGCAGCTTCCTCATATGCAGTTTGGCATTGGGAAGCACCTGAATACAAGATGCCATGAACCCTAAGGCTTGAAGGACTGTCCTTGCAGTCAGCCCGGACTGATGAGATAGTTGATGGAAGTAAAGAGTAAGATTCTTTTGCTTGTCCGGGGTTAAGAAGGCCATCTGGGTTGATGTATTCAGTCTCACACCCAGAAAGCACCTGTCTTGAGAGGGTACTAGACTGGACTTTATTTCGTTCACAGAATACCCTAGGCATCTTAGCACTGCTATCACATATTCCAAATGCTGAAGAAGAACTTCCTTTTCTTGAGCCAGAATCAGGCAGTCGTCCAAATAAGGATAGATTTGTATTCCATTTAGCCTGAAGAAAGCTATCACTGGAGCCAGAACTTTTGTGAATACTCTGGGCGCAGTAGATAAGCCAAAGGGCAATGCAGAGAACTGATAATGAGAATTTCCAGCTCGAAAACGCAGATACTTCCTGCAAATTTGTCTGATAGGAACATGGAGGCAGGCTTCCTTGAGATCCAAAGTTACCATCCAGTGATCTTTGCCCAGCAGAGGTAAAAGCTGTTGTAACGTCAACATTTTGAACTTGGGAATGTCCAGATAAGTGTTGAGGATAGATAAATCCAGAATTGGTCTCCACGTGTTCCCCTTTTTTGGTACTAAGAACAGGCGTGAATAAAATCCTAGGCCCCTTTCTGCCACAGGAACCGGCTGAATGGCCCCTATTTGGATTAACAGAGAAATTTGCTTGTGAGCCTCTTTTCTTTGTTGAGGAGGAATGTCTGGCATGCCTTTGAAAGGAGGCAAAGTATGGAAATAAAACCTGTAACCGTGGTGAATGATATCCAATACCCATTTGTCTTGGGTAATAAAACTCCAGTTTTCTCTGAAAAGTGCCAATCTTCCTCCCAAGGGTGCTGCCAGACGAGAAGATTCTGGCAGCTGAAAAGGCAGGTCATTGAGTCTGCTTCACGAAGGGCTGACCCTGCCCTCACCAGAAGACTGAGCGGTGAACTCCCTGTTCTAGGCCTAAAAGATCCAGAGCTCTGCCCCTACCACGTCTAGACCTACCCCTAGACTGGGAATCATAAGCAGGATATGTCCACCCCTTAGAAGGCCAATTCCTACTAAACTTCGGAGGCTGAACCTGCAAAAAATCTTTAACAGTCTGCATAGACTTAGCCTTGTCTTCCATTTTCTTCAGAACTGCTTCCACAGGCGAACCAAACAACACATCAGACTGTAAAGGAGCATCTAAAATCCTTGTCTTAACATGCTCAGCCAAATTCTGATCCCTCAGCCAGGCATGCCTGCGAAGAACCGAGCCAGTGGCAGCCACCCTCGAAGAGGCCTGTACAGCATCAAAACCACATTGCAAAGAATGCTTACCCACCTGTTCAGAAACATGAGCTAAATCCTGCAACTCTTTACACTCAATACCTTCCGCCAGAGCATCTACCTTAGACTTTAATTGTGAAAGGAGATAATTTTGGTATTTTAACATGTGAAACTGGCAATTCAAAGCCCTCATGGCTAGAGTGGAAGAAGTATACACTTTCTTTCCCCATCTATCCAAAGCCCTTGCCTCCTTATCTAAGGGAACAGGATTTTTCACAACAGAAGCCTTAACACCTTTAGGCCCTTGAGAAACTGTTTCTGGGTCTGCCCTAGGACTCTTAAAAAGATACTTATGAGCGTCAGGCACCCTATAATATCTGTCTGGTTTAACTGGAGCAGGGGGCAAAGAATCTGGGTTCAGAGAAGCCTCTGCAAAAACATCTTCCACCACATCCAGAACAGGAGGTATAGCCAAAGGCCTGTGCTGGGGTAGGAACAAAAATTCCCTAAGCCTTTTCCTGGAATCAGAGAAATCCTGACCTTCCCATTTAAAATGCTCCCTCATGGAATGAAGAGTCTTATCAGGAGGGGGCATAGAACCTCTAATCATTGTAATCAAATCTTCAGCCATCTTAAGCATATGCTTCTTAGGCACAGACCCTGAAGAACTAGGTGTAACACCTGAAACAGAACCTGGCCTACCCCTGGGAGAAGCCTTGGAAACAGAAGGGGAGGGCCTAACCACCTTAGGAAGAGAGGGAAGAACAACTACCTGAGAAGCCCCTTCAGCCTGGCCTACCTCCTGAGAGGTTACATCATGCAGTAACAAAGTCTCTCCCTGAGATTCTAAAGAAACTTCTGGCTGAACTTCTGGCTCCACCGAGCCCTCTAAAGAACCGGCGTCAGGGACGGACGGTTCTTCCAGCCTAGGCCTTGCTGCTTTGTCCTTGCGCTTTTTTGACGAAGCGGGCGTCGGAGCATCCGACGGCATTTTATAATTACACCGCTTCCCAAAAACTAACCTGGCACAATCTAACCTTCTCTTAATAGTGCGTTTGTTAAATCTAGCACAAGGCGGCAACCAACAGCGTCGTGCTCAGGCCCTAAACAAGGTATACACAAGGTATGGTAATCCCTATGGTATCTGTTTCCCACAAAATACAGTTATTCACTTTTCTGACATCCGGTAAAATACTGAGGCAAGAAAAACGAAATATTCCCCAACGGGGTACTTAGCCAACTTGGATTCGGTCTGAAACTCCGACTTCGGAAAATCTCAGAACGCCAACCTGCACTTGCAACGCTGCTTCTGCATCGGACCACGCGGCAAAAAGGGGCTTCTGACATCTGGGGCAAGAAAAGACTGAAGATATGACGTCGATCATGCGCATTTATACCCTGACGTCCTGACGTCAGACAAATGCGCCTTGACCGGCGTCAGCCTTATACTTTGGTATTCGGGCCGACTGGGACAGCGGACTACCCAAGTGTTATGACTGCAGCAATGTGAGATGAAGAACATCTCCCCTCTTCTCAGCCCTCATCAGACCACTAACAGAATACAATGCCGCCTTCTGTATGTACCTCACCAGACACCTGCAGTGGCTGGAAAAACCTCAGAGGTTTCTCACCAAGAAAATTTAGGGCCTTCAATACATGGAGAGACTGAAGACCCTGTCACTGTAATCTGTATCTTATAGGCTGCTGACAGGCAACTTGTGTCTAGCCTACAGAGCAGTCTCAGGCCCTGCCCTAATGGAAATGCTGCACATCCGCAAGTCAAATGGGACAAGATTCACTCACTATATGGATCTTAACCTAGCCTGCAATTTTAACAGGACATGCTGGAGAGACAGATATGTCTCCCAGAGATTGGTACTCCTCTGGCACAAACTCCAAATTCACATAAAACAGAGCTCTTCAATGACTCTATTTAATCATAACTTAAACAACTGGATGGGAGACCATAAATGTACCCTGGGGGTGTCACTTGTGTACCTCTTGGATAATGCCAGTAGGTGCTGATCATAAACTCATGCTGCAAATACAGACCGTATAACTTGGTCAATAAGGGAAAAAGGGCATAACATGGCTAGGCTTATAAAGGCCCTAGGGCCAATAGTCTAGTAACCTCCTATGAACC